>NW_016907952.1:0-1503 GCF_001483705.2 Eufriesea mexicana | reverse complement strand
GTTGAGAAGTACTTATATGCTTAGACAATGGAGGTGAGTTTGTGAGACAAGACTTCTAGGTTTATTTAAATCAAAAAGAAATAAAACATGATTTCAGTCCAGCAAGGACACCGTAATGCAATAGGGTTGCTGTGAGGAAGAACAGATCCATCAAAGAGATGACAAAAGCACTTATGATGCATTCAAATTTGCCAATGTATTTTTGGGCAGAAGCAGTGAGAACAGCTGTCCATATAAAAAACTGAACAAAGTTAGCTGACCATCCAAAACTCCTTATGAGGTTTAGCAAGAGAGAAAGCCAAACATAAGGTATATGAAAAGATTTGTTAGCATTGTCTGTTGGTTTAGTACACAAACTTGAAGCGAAAACTTACAAATATTTTCAGGATATGTACCAAATAATACATATTGAATATGCTGACCAGAAAAGGATTAGGTGAAGAATAAGTGCTATGTGAAATTGAATGGGGCTGTAACATATGGACTTGATTGGACCAATAAAGTCAATGTCCAAAGGAGGTAAAAGGTACATCTTATCTACTGATGATTATTGGAGAGTGATTATTTTTTTCTTTCTCTTATAGGAAAAGGGTCAGGAAGCTGAGGAAATAAAAATGTTGGTAGCATTGAAAGAAAATTAATCTATCAAGAAGCTGAAAAGCACTTATATGTTCAGACAATGAAGGTGAGTTTGTGGGACAAGACCTCCAGATTTGGTTAAATCAAAGGAAAATAAAACATGATTTGATTCCAGACAAGATGCTGCAGATCATTGGAGTTGCTGAGAGGAAGGACAGATCCACTATAGCTTAATTCAAGATAAACACATATCAAGAATTATTAGGGAAACTCATATATTTGAATACTTATGTCTGGCCAGACATCTCATTTGCAGTAGGATGTTTGTCATAGTTTAAACATAATCATAAAATGATGGACATGAATGGATGGAAGGGGGTAATAAGATATTTGAGGGTGTGTAGTGTTTTGAATTAATAAATTGTCTTGAATTGAAAAATGTACAAAATTAAATCTAAGCTTTTACACAGAAAAATGTCACCAGATAAAGAAACGAATGCTAATTGTCTAACTAAACCACTGAGTGGCCCAAATTTGTTAAAGAATATGAAAAGCTTTATGGGGGTGTTAAGAGAATAAAAAGAAGGGAAGAGATTGTATGATAGTTATTTATATCGTTTTATTGTTTTATTATTCCCACCTATCACAGCATGAGTTAGGTAAATTGTTTTACTAAAAGTACTATTTAATCACTCTTAATTTTAACAATAACATTTTAATATTGTCACAAGTATACTTCAAAATGAACATAAATCCATCTTATTAGCAATAGGAAAAACATTTGTAGCTTTATTATAACCGAGTGATACATACTTTCTTTAGATAAGTCTGACTAAATGGTTTTGTTGAAAAAATAGTTTCAACCACTTATACATTAGAAACTAATGTTTTCAAGAAGTATGTTCAATAAAGGTGGTCACAATG
>NW_016907951.1:0-1168 GCF_001483705.2 Eufriesea mexicana | reverse complement strand
GGTATTCGTTTCTGTTTTCGATGCAACGGTGTATAGTTGGGTTGACGTTGTGTATTCGTTGTTGAAATGGTCGAAATCGGAGCAATACTCAGATACAGGGGTTTGTGCTTTGATTTTCTTTGAAAGTTCTATGTTTATTGTCGGGTAGCTGACAGGCACAGCCTCTTCTGGCTGCACCACGTCGACATCACTGTCGCCGCTTATTGCCCCTTCCGGCGTAGATCTTCCCTTGAATTGCCACCGACGAGGATGACGATGTCGTCTGCGTATGCAATGGCTTGGCAGTTGACATCTTTTGACTGGAATTGCACCAGCAAGTCATCAAATACAAGGTTCCAAAAGCTTGGACCCAATATCGAACCTTGTGGACAGCCCTTTGTCACGGACTTTGCGACAGTCTCGTGTCTGCCTGCAATATGAACTTCTCTGTCCACGAAGTAGCTTTTAAGCTAACTTGTCGAGGTTTTGCGCGTAGCTTTTCCTCTTCAGCTCGTATAGCACGTTCGGCCATCACACGTTGTCGAAAGCACCCGATATATCGAGTGCAATCGCGAGTGTGTACTTCGAATCCACCATCCCATCAATCGTTGTTCGAAAATTAACGACGGCGTCCTCCGTTGATCTTCCAGGCCGGAACCCGAATTGCCGTTCAGAGGACAGGATGTAGTCCATGAAGAGTGGTGCCATCCTCTTCGCCAATAGTCGTTCCAATGTCTTGTCTACCATTGGTAGAAAGGCAGATTGGTCTGTGCGATTTTGTGCTGCTTCTATCGCGGTCCGATCCTTTCGGTATCGTCACAATATTTCCGATCTTCCATCGTTTCGGGAATATTCCAAACTTCAAACACGCGTTGAGGAGCTTCAGCAACTCCTGGTGAACGTATCCCCATGATTGCTGAATGATCTCGGCTTCGATTCGGTCGGGACCAGGGTATTTTCCTTTCCTAAGCCGCATAATTGCACTGCTTAGTTCGTCCTGTTCGAAAGGCGGGGAGTCTGGTGTATCCGATGAACTCCTCGTGTCTTCTCGAATTCACCGCTGTTCAGGCGTGTCTATTTCCGTGTTGTTTTCAGGAACGAGCGGGTATAGCATTGCCTCGGCAGAGGATCATGAGCTTCACGTTTCTCTATGGGAAATCCAAAAGGCGCACATGGCTTCTTTCCTCCT
>NW_016907950.1:0-4300 GCF_001483705.2 Eufriesea mexicana | reverse complement strand
GTTTCCCTGCTTGTTTTTCATTTTTTTTTTTTAATTTTCGCACACCTTTGGTATGGTATATAGGCTTTGGTCATACTAAGCAAAATGCACTTTTATTCATCCATTTCTGATAAGCAGAACAAGCAGAATCGTGTCAACCATGAAAGCACTTTTGAATGCAAGGACTCTACTCTGTTCTACAACTTTTGTAGTTTTCCATATTTTTGTATAAGAAAATACTGTATGAAATTCATAAATATAGGGAAGAAGTATGGGATGAAAACCATACAAAAGTTACTTGTTAGTTTACTTTTTATTTAATTCGCAAAGCATAATAAAAAATTGCTTTTTAGACTAGAATACCCTGTTCACTGAAATGAAAATTATTAGTTTAAGTACATACTAATTATTCTAAAGACGTAGAACTAACTTAAACTAGTGTGAAATACTATTAACTACTGTTAGTAATGATAGTGATGCCAAGTGTTAGTAATTACTACTCTTAATGATTAGTATGCTTCTAGTATGGAGTAGGTGATAGGTGAGAAAATGAATTAGATGATATTATTATCAACTTAAAACCTAAGAATCACTTAATATTAATATATTTTGAACCTAACATAGAACACGAACCGGATGCTTTGCAAAAATACCCAAAACCTTACATTCTTTAATATCCACTATTTCTTTTTTCATTCTTTTCGTTATCAAATTATTATCAAAATTTCTCAAAGAAGTTAGAGAAATAATTTTGCTATAGTGGAAATATAACGAATAATAAATTGATTTAAAGAAGAGACTTTTCTTTATAAGACACCCGTATGTCAATATTATTCAATCTGGTTCCAAAAAATCATGCCACCCTAACTTCCATTAGATTAACAAATTTCTATATAACCAACTGTTCATCAGTTACACGCAGTGAGTGAATTTTAATTACTCTTGGTACGAATGCTAAATCTCGTGAACCCGAGTGCATGAAGGCGCTTTTTTCGAATTATCCGCGTTTTGAGCGCCTGGAAGAAGGAAGGGTACCAGGTTTGATAGGAAGACGTATAACGTGTATCGTGATAAGGAGAAAATTGCAACTGAGACTTGACACATAACAAACGAACGCCATTTCTGCCGTCAAAGTGCAGCCACCAAGCAAATAATGTCCGAGTTGCCCGCGTTCTAAATAACATACAACAACAACTGCTTTAATCATCGATAACGTAGCAAGTTCAGTGCAAAGACTGTAGTTCGTTTCGTGATATACTGGTCACGCGAGCTGTACAGTTGTTTAACCCTTTCACGACTATGAACCAATTATACGTGTTTAAACTAAACACTCGTTATGAATTTAAGAATCATATACAGGGTGATCTGCATGACGAGGGACGATGAACGTGGTTACTTCAGGTGCAAAAATGAGTTCAAACGTGTCATCGAAATGTTTAATTATTAAAGAAAAATCGGGAAACATAGACCTCGATTTTGAAGTAATCGAATTTGGAAATATGATCATGATGGTGGGCATTGGTCGCTTATTTTTGCAGAACTAAAAGACAGTAAAGTGGAAAGAACATTTTTTGTTCAAAGCTCGTATTTTTTTTTCTTCCTTTTTTTTACAAACCAGTATTTTTAACATTTACTAACGAAGAAATCCAATATTTTGAAATTCTTTTCTTTCTTTTTTTTATTTATTTTTTTTTTTCTTCTTTTTAGTAGCTATTTGCGTGGTGCAATTCGAAGCGAAAGCACATACATGAGAGAATGTTACAGGTACGATATCGATAATGCAATTTAGTCTTCCCATCGCTTTTTACACAAATTGTCTAAAAAAAACGCATCATGTGTTGAGCGAGCATAGTCCCTGTATTATATAACAATTATTTCACGCCGAGGCTGCATTCTGGAAACATCATTTTTGAAAATAACTAAACTTCGATTGAATTTCAACTGAAATTTTACATATTTTCTTCCCGTAGGATTACTCGTATTTTATTTAAATTTATTTCTCTTGTATATTTTAATAGTATCTTTTCATAATATATTTGCTCTCTTTCACCTTCCTTTTCTTTCTTTTTTCTTGCTTATTATCATATGTAGGAAAATTGTAACAATAAGACACAATAAAGAGAAGAATTGCACATGGCCCCATTATGGTGGGCAAAGCCATATTCTCAAAACTGATTGGTACAAAAACCAAACTCGTTAACATACTTTCAAACTCAAAATTAATTCCGTTATTTTTACTGAATAGTCCAGCTACAATGAACGCTGAAATTTTAGATTGGAAAATACGTGTTATACAGATGTCCCTCTCAACGTTGTAATATAATATTTTTATATAAATTTTGTGTACATAATTGTTATATAATACGTACTATTCTAATATGCGATATTAGCATTACAGCAAATAAATATATATTTTTAAAGATAAATTTAACGATCAAAGAATCGTATGTATTTCATTTTTGAAAATATGGAAGGGAAACACTCGTGTTGGATTATTAGGACAGGATACGATCAGAAGGAGAACGACAAAATATTTAATGCATACCGGTTTCTATACCAAAAATTATTTGATACTAAAAGAGTCCCAAATTAACTTCCCGTGCATTTTGCAAACCGTGAACTTCGTGAATTTTCCTGCACGTTTCTACGCGATGCGTCGACCAAGTTTTTAATTGAATTTGCATATTGCACGAGTTGCGTTTTTATTAGATTTATCAACGGATAATAATTCAATGGACGCTAGATTGAAACGTATTCCGCTAATCTTCGAATCAGATAAGCTAACTAATTTAATTTCATCAGCCCTGTATCGTATTCGAGCATATTCACAGTGAAAGGGTCGCGATTACATCGATGTTTCAATTCACGTCGAGGACCTTCAGTCAACGTAATCACCTTTTCCGTTTGAACAGGACTCTTAAATAAATAATTAAATAAATGCATCCGACTACTCTTTAGTTTCATTAATTTTACTTCCTTTCCTTCCATTTTGCTCAAATTCCACGCTATTTAATTCATTCTCTAACCTCTCATCGATGATAATACAGGGAAATTCTTTTTCAATATATTAAAGCATTAATTACAACCGAATTATCGTTTCTCTTACTCGAAGAACTATGGTACACCATTTCTATGAATTTTTATTTCTGGTGTGTGTAATCAACACTGTGAGTCTGTTTTAAAAAAAGTGTCGATACTATTCAATTTCATTATTATAGTATATATCATCCTGTTAAATATTATTTATAGTGAAAAACCAACTTCAAAAATGCTACTCCAAATTTTATTCTATCCTCACCACCTTCCTCATTAATAATGTATGTCTTCTTTAATCAACAAACACAATTTTTTGAAATTAAAAATATTTAATCATCAAAATAATTCTTAATCGAACAAAATGTATTATTATAATATACGATTAAAAATCGCAAAATTACTATCACTGCTATGACATTTCATTGCTACGTTACACATTCCAAAACTTTGATTACTGTTCCACTCAAATTTCATTACTGTTCCAGATATCCCTAAATATTAAATCTCATTACTACCCCTATCTCGTTACCATCTCTCGATACTACTCTGTGTGTATGGCAACGTTCACGACCATAAGCTAGCAACACGCAAGCTTATGTGCACGATATCGGAACCTTCAACGTTCTCATGATCTACATTCATCACACCTTCGAAGCATTTGACTTTTACTTCGTTTAGTGGAGCAAGGACAATAAAGGGTGCTCCATTAGGTTGCAAACAGAACCGTTCCCATGTATGCAGATACTGTTAAACGATAGCTAGCAAATAGCTATCTCGCCTGTGATCTACAAGTAAGTGACAGTCTATGATCCTTAATTGATCAGTACTCGATAAAAAAGAATAAAAAATGATGAACTATGGTCAAACTGAAATGCGGGATTATTACGTTGATCGACGAGGGTAACGAATACTACGAGTGACAGATACTGTTATTAATATAATTACACGAGCCGGAAAGTGTAACCCTGTAACTGATAGTTAACAGATTGGTCGAGAAAAAATTTGTCACTTAACACGCGTCTAAGTACACCAGAAGAAATTTTATAAAGCCTGCTTGGACAATCGACTCGCGCGGTGTTATAGAGTGTGTACAAAAATTAATTAACAGGGCCACGTGATTCGTTAAGGCTGACAATCTGTGGGCACATATTTCACGCATATTTTGACGCGTAATAATTACACGCTTAATAGACGTTGATCTTATCAACGATGAATCAACAGTTACGATTGTCCCTTCTCCCTCTCGCCGACGGCCCTTCCCTTTTCCTCGACTTTACCCCCTTTC
>NW_016907949.1:277440-282410 GCF_001483705.2 Eufriesea mexicana | reverse complement strand
TAGGCAGACAAAAAGGAATACAATTAATTTTGGTGATGGCCTCCTCTAACAACAAGATATGGAAAATACAGTGAGATTGAAAGGTATGTTGTATTCGTGATCTAAATGAACGAGTGAATCAAAAATTAATATCAGTGATCAAAGTTACTGATCATTGCTAACATGTTAAGTTTCAGAATGATGGAGCTAAGGTATATAAAGAAAAGGGAGAAGTTCGAATGAAGGCAGTGTGAAGTGGAAACACATATTATGCGGTACCAAGAAACAGAAAGGAGGCAGCATATGTATCAGCGAAGAAAAATGTGTGGCATCGACATGCAAATTTGAGGATCCTTGAAGAAATGGAAAATGAACAAGTGGTCTTAGTTATGAAAGGTAATGTTAAATTGAATGTAGAGTGTAAATGTTACAATAAGGCAAGAATGTGAAGAAATATCTATAGGAACGTGGAAACTATAGAAGCAGCAATATAATGGTGCTGTGGTACATAATGGACTTCAGTGGGCTAATAAACCTAATGTCAAAAGGAGGTAAAAGGTACGTCCTAACTGCTGATGATTATTCGAGAAAAGAACCATTTGGTTGACTGATTTATAAATGATTAAATATTTAATATGAAATGTTATTGATGCAGGACTTTTTTTTATTATAGGAGACTTGCAAACATGAGTAATATTTATATGCAAAAGCCTGCCACTAAAGGTAAAGTAATAAGTATCATTTAATAATACTTGCATGGATTGTATATCTGTTTTTAAAAATTAAAGCTATATACAATATTTACTTTCTAAATTTCTATCTTAATATATTAAATAATTTCAAATTTGAATTACAATGGTGAATAAATTTTAATAAATTTTATTTTAAAGATATTTTACATTAATCAAACTAATGTATTTGTTATAACTAGGTTGTAATGAAAACAACTGTTGGTGATGTTGAGTTAGAACTATGGGCAAAAGAAACTCCAAAGGCATGTAGAAATTTCATACAATTATGCATGGAAGGTTATTTGAATGACACTACATTTCATGGAATTATCAAAGGATTCATAACACAAGGTGGTAATCTCACAGGTACAGGAGAAGGTGGTAAAATATATGGACAACCATTTAAAGTGAGACTATATTTAAAAATAAAATGAATTCCTTCTTTTTTCAAAAATAATTATTGGATATATGTGTTTTAGAACTTATTTCATGCAAGATTACGTTTTTGTCGACGAGATTTAATTGCTATGGCTAATGCTGGAGAAGATGACAATGGTTTCCAATTTTTCTTTACTCTTATTTCTACACCAGATTTGCAGCATAAACATACTATCTTTGGTAAAGTTAAAGAATATACCATATATAACATGCTCAAACATGAAGAAGCACTTGTAGATGAGGTAAATTTAATGTTTACAAGAATATATATCAAGGCCAGATATAAATATAATATTTTCTCTTTTTTGTGGAATGATAAATCACTTTATCCTCCAAGATTGGTAAAAACTATGATATTGAACAATCCATTTTCTGATATTATGCGAAGAATAATTGTACAGGAAAGTGAAGAAGTAAAGGACAGTTTACAAACTAAAACAGCAACAGTAAAGTAAAAATCATATATGTTTGTAGAATTTAGCCCTGATAGTATTATTCTATGCAATGATAAATTTTATTATAGAGATTTCAATATTTTATCATTTGGTGAAGAAGCAGAGGAAGCTAAAGAAGAATTTGTGATATTATATAAAAAGTTTAGAGCTACGGACAAATCAGCTCATAGTCATTTAATGGATCCAAAATTAAGTTCACAACCAGCTGTTGAACCACATGGACTTGCAAATAAGAAAAGGGAAGAAGACCGTAGTAGCAATTGGGAAAGTGACGATGAAGTAAAAACTCAAGAAGAATTAGAAATTATAAAGAGAGAGAAAAAGTTAGTTTACTGTTTACATTATAACTATGTTATAGAAAGTAGACATTTTTATTGTCTGTCTTATATCTATATTTTCAGAGCAGTGGAGGAAAGGATAAGAAATAAATTGAGAGATGCAGAAAAGGAACCTAAGAAAATAAAAAAATTATAAAGATGATGCTGAAGATGATAAAGATAAAAAAGAAAATAAATAGAGAATAAAAAACTTCTTATGAGGTTTAGCACGAGAGAAAGACGAAAAGATGCACGATAAGAGAGGTAGATGCAAGACAAACCAATATCTAGAATTATTAAGATAACTCATGTATTTAAATAGAATCATTTGCTGTAGTGTGTATATGTCTATAAATATTGTTATATATATGGTCATTATAATGACAATTATTACGTGTTACGTATTGCCAAACATCTTTTTCTCGCAACGGTCCGTAATACGGACATCTACTAAGGTTCTAATGTCTGTATGTCATTGTTTATTATGTCGTTAACAATTAACGTTTATATGTGAAACTTGCAAAGTGAATAAAAAGTACCTAAGCATATAACCATTGCAGTTTCGTTTTCTTTTTACCAAGAATAAAACAACGCATCTTTATTTGTCACATCATGTTCGTCTGGCTTTGAAGAGAGTAAAGAGAAGGCAGAAAAATGTATTATACTTATTTATGTCCTTTTATCGTTTTGTTTCTCCCGCCCTACAGGTCACGTGGTTTTTCATTCGCCAGTTTCGATCAGCGCCATCTATGATTTGGGCTCAAAAATCAAGAAAGTAATAGGAACATAGAATAGGCAAGGAGGTC
This sequence comes from Eufriesea mexicana, assembly GCF_001483705.2. Classification (NCBI taxonomy): domain Eukaryota; kingdom Metazoa; phylum Arthropoda; class Insecta; order Hymenoptera; family Apidae; genus Eufriesea; species Eufriesea mexicana. The sequence goes on along the minus strand of NW_016907949.1, from coordinate 279,684 downwards.
GTCGATGCGCTGGTCACGTGGTAGACAAGGACAGTGTGGGGATAGAAAAGGACAGAATGGCTCCGGCAGTGAAAAATTATTAATTACTCAATTTCCGTAAACAATTTGTGAACTTTTATAATTTCATTGTAAAGCTGAAACTTCTGGCTACATTCTTATATAAGTTTCGTAAAGAATTTAACTCTAAATTGTTAGATATTAATTTTTGTTTTATGGCGTCTATGATTTCGTATCGGCGACCATCACGATCTTCCGTGGAAATATTTAATACTAAACGAAACTAGGAGTAATATGTGCTCAAAAGTCATATGAGAATATTCGCAAGAATATTGTCTTTCTAATGAGTGCACAAAGTTTCACAAATTAATTGCATAGAGAATAGTAATTAATGAAAAACCAATGGCGTCTTCGACAACAATTCAAATACGATGTAGAATAATAATTAATAACTAATTAATCAGGGATAAATTTATATCGAAAAATATATTGGAAAGTTCCTGAAGGATCTGCCTTTACGATGCAATTATAAAAGTTCATAAATTAATCGCAGATATCGAGAAATTAGTGAATTTTCCATTGCCGATTTGATTTATTAAAATATATTTCATCTATGATTCAAGACTCAGAGCTCGAGTTCCGTAACGAGAACATAGATGGCTCTGATGTTAGTTTACTAACTCTGGTTATGCGCTCCGAATATATTTTAATATATTTTAATAAATCAAATCAAACAGTTTTCTACATTCTTTATTAAATTTAGCCGGAGCAGCGGTTTTAATTAGACAATCAGCATTCATTTGATTACCTGGCAGACGACAAATATGCAAAGGTACGTATTTACAACGCAATTATAAAATTTCATAAATTAACCACAGAAATTGAGCGATTTATTAATTTTTCTCCAAATGAACAGAAGAGTACATGAAACATGAGAAAATATTGCAAACAAACGTCGGAAGCATTGTTGTGTCCATGCAGGTGTGCCTGCATCACGAAAAGAATGTAAGTATTTGTATTAACATAACCTTAACATAACATAACATAACTCAGTTGTAAACACATCATGCAAGATATAAAGCATTGCTTTCCCATTTTTCATTAGTGATAGCAGAGCCCGGTTGTGTGGAGACAATATTCTGTTGAAGTAAACAGGCACGTGCAACAATAGAAAAATATTCGACTCATGGAATATCATCAGCGTAGATGCCAAGAATTATACTTTATAGCAAGAAGAAATTGAAGCAGCAATACAAATATGTAAAGTATATTCTTTTTTCAAAAATAATTATTGGATATATGTGTTTTAGGGCGATTTTCCTAGAAACTACGTTTCTATGGTAACGATTTTTGAGGCTGCGAGATGTAAGTGGACGGAATTCTTAGCAATGACATCATTCAAATACAGTTATTGTTCATAAAAATGTATAAATAATCCAATTTCTTTTTAATAACAAATTGTTCACAACGTAAATTTTTAATACAAGAAGAGAATTAGTTCATTGGTTATTGCTTGAGCAATATCATACTAATGTTTAAATACACCTATAATTTGCAAAAGTGTAAAAATTATTACACTTATTTCTAATAACAAATTGGCCACAACGTAAATTTATAATACAAGTGGAAAAATCACTAGATTATAGGCTATTACTAGTATATACAACGTATTTGCGTGAAAATGTGTCTATAATTACCAAAAAGTTAATAAATTGCTACATTTATTGTTAATGACAAATATTTTGTAACGTATGTTAACGATAAAAGTAGAAAAAGTTAATAAATTGTTAGCTACTACTGCAACAAACAGCGTATTTGTATTAAAATGTATTCGTAACTTAGATTATAGGCTATTACTAGTATATACAACGTATTTGCGTGAAAATGTGTCTATAATTACCAAAAAGTTAATAAATTGCTACATTTATTGTTAATGACAAATATTTTGTAACGTATGTTAACGATAAAAGTAGAAAAAGTTAATAAATTGTTAGCTACTACTGCAACAAACAGCGTATTTGTATTAAAATGTATTCGTAACTTAGATTATAGGCTATTACTAGTATATACAACGTATTTGCGTGAAAATGTGTCTATAATTACCAAAAAGTTAATAAATTGCTACATTTATTGTTAATGACAAATATTTTGTAACGTATGTTAACGATAAAAGTAGAAAAAGTTAATAAATTGTTAGCTACTACTGCAACAAACAGCGTATTTGTATTAAAATGTATTCGTAACTTA
>NW_016907949.1:189019-274807 GCF_001483705.2 Eufriesea mexicana | reverse complement strand
GCGACAGTGACTGGAATTGAGCTAGGCCCGATCGGGAGGGTGCCGAGGTATGAAGTTATCTCTGTACACGGGAGTACATCGCCTAGGCTAGTCGGTCTTTCGAATAATCGCGATCTCGTTCGGGCGCGTCGCGATTTTCTATTTGCTCGGGTGTTTGATATTTCATTCCCTATTTTTATGGGAACTTGAAAATATCTTGGCGTTGCGACAGTAGAGTTTCAGTATACCGAACCGAAACCCCGTTTGTAAGGCACGAAATATAATAAAGTGTCAGTAGAGTCATTTTAACTTAATTCGCTCCAAGTTAGATTAGGGTACCTTTGATACAGGTAGCGCCAGCAGGGTGCGCCACTAGGGCGCATGTCGGGTCTCGATGCGTAGCCACCTCCAAGTGGTGAGACCTGGTAATTGGTATCGTTTTCCAAAGAATCATTTTTGGAAAACGATACCAAGCTAAGAGCTACGCACAAAGTTTAAGATATTTCCTATCTCTTGTAAATTTTCAATGTTCCCTTTGGCATTTGAAAATAGAGAGTAGGCAATATCTGTTTAAGTGATATTTAATTGAAGAGGAATTAAGGTAAGTAAGGAAAGGAATTGCAAGTAAGGGAAGGTAAGTGAGTAAGGTAAGTGTAAGGTAAGTATAAGATAAATAAAATTATTAAAATGTACTGCAAAGCAGAAAAAGAATTGTTCAGGGAATTCTTAAAAATTACGTAAAATCTTGGAATTTATCGGCGTGCAACCTCCTATTATGTTATGTTACCCTAATAAAAAGTCACAAAATTGGTCGAAAATTTCTCGCCAAGGCTGCAAAGTATTGTCCGAGAATTATTGGAAATGACGTCATTTCTAGGAACTGTCTCGGCAAGTGTCCTCCTTTCATGTCATGTTATCCTGATACAAAATCGTGAAATTAGCCGAAAATTTTATGGCGAAGTTGCAAAAGTGCTGCTCGAGAATTCTTGGAAATGACGTCATTTCTTGGAACTGTCTTGGCAAGCGACCTCCTGTCACGTCATGTTCCCCTGATACAAAATCATAAAATCGACCGAAAATTTTGCGGCGAGGTTGCAAAAATGCTGCCCCAGAATTCTTCGAAATGACGTCATTTCTTGGAACTGTCTTGGCAAGCGACCTCCTTTCATGTCATGTTCTCTTGATACAAAATCATGAAATGGGCCGAAAATTTTGCGGCGAGGTTGCAAAAATGCTGCCCCAGAATTTTTGGAAGTGTCTTGGCAAGCGACCTCCTTTCACGTCATGTTCTCCTGATAGAGAATCGTGCAATCGGCCGAAAATTTTACGGCTAGGTTGCAAAAATGCTGCCCGAGAATTCTTGGAAATGACGTCATTTCTTGGAACTGTCTCGGTAAGCGACCTCCTTTCAAGTCATGTTCTCCTGATACAAAATCGCGAAAGTGGCCAAACATTTCTCGCAGAGGCCGCGAAAGTTTTGACCAGAGAATTTAAGGAATTTATGTCTGTCTTTGAAGCGCTGTAACATTCAAACCACATGACTTACACCCAAGTAATTTTTACACATGTCATGTATGCATCTTAAATTAGATTTCGAAAATTGTGAGTTTTTCTAAAAAATGCCCTTTCCCCATAATACATATGCGTATCAGGGAAATTTATCATATGGCGATGCGAATGCAGTATCAGTTTACAGTAAATGTATAAATGATCAAATTCATTGTTAATAACACAGTATTCACAACGTAAATTAATGATAAAAGTGAAAAAATTAATAAATCATTGACTATAACATGAACTTATAACATATTTATAACAGAATATTTCTATAATTTAAAAAAGTTTATGAATTATTACTCTGATTGTAAATAACAATTTAATATAGTTAATAACAAATTGTTCACAATGCAAATTTATAGTAAATGTGAAAAAATTAGCAAATTATTGGCTATTATTTAAACTAATAACGAATTTATATTAAAATGTACCTATAATTTTAAAATACTTAATAACTTATCCCACTGACTGTTAATAACAAATTAATATTGTCAGTGACAAATTGTTTACAGCGTAAATTTAGAACAAAAGTGAAAACATTAATAAATTAAATTAATAAATGAAAATGGACACGAATCACATAAACTCACATAAACTCTATAAGAATTACCCGATGGATATTACAAATTAAAATTCCAGTTGGACAGTCTAATTAATCAATTGTTGACAATTAAATGCTCAGATAAACTCTGCGTTTGGAATGCTATAAGGACAAGATCATTTTTAATTGTTGTAGTGTTCCATATCTGGATGATATCAGGATATCAGAATGAACAGTGCATTCGGAATGGCATTGGATTCTGTGTCAGAATGTGTTCAAGGCGAACTCTGTATTTAGAGAGATACGAGACTAGGGGATCTTTTTATCGATGAGTCTCTATATCAGGATAAGCTTAAGACAAATTCTGTTCTTGAAACGATCTAAAAGCAAGAGGGATGCTTTTATTGTTCAGCCTCTGTATCAGGATCAGCTGGAAACGAATTCTGTATTTGGAAGGACATAAGATTAAGAGGGATCTTTATATTGCTGAGATTCTACATCAGGATGAACACAGAATGGACTCTGTACTTGGAACGTCGCATAACTCAAAGCAACATTCAATTTTTAAGGCTTTGCTAAAAGTCAAGACACAGCATTCAAATTAATTTGATAATCTTCATACTGACATACTCTTAGACACTAGCTTAAGAACTCTTGGAGACCGTTAAAGACTGGCCTGTAGACTGTAGACTCAAGACTGTGGAGACTGGAGACCGTAGACTTCATGACTGAAGACTGTAGACTCTAGACTGACGACTGGAGCAGTCCGTGCCCTTGCACGCTTATTTAAAGCATTCATCCTGACCTTTTCCATACCCAGGCTTTCCTTTGCAATCATGCCCCTTTCCCACGCAACCTCGGTGGGCCAGATACTTCAACCACTCTGGACGCATCCCTAAACTTTCACTCGACTCTACCATAAACATTCTTTGCAGTCAAACCTCTTGCACACGATCAGTTTCATTCTAAACACACACACACTTGACATTCTTTCAGGGCTGCACTTATTCCAATTCTACATATATATATTGTAGTTATTTTACTATTAGAACCCATAATCCCAATACATGGTTACTTTCGTTAGATCACCGCTTCATCACAGTGTCAGACAATTTACTCGAAGGGCCAAGAACGATTGCTGACCGATACATAAGCACTCTCTCTCCTCGAATATGCATCCCATGTGCCTCGTATCAACCATTGCTTTAATAATAGAACATCGATCCTCATAAATCGTTTCCTCCAGACTATCGTCGCACGTATGTCGAACGTCTGTCTACCCTAGCAATTCCAGGAATCGCGTATAGCGCCGTATTAAAATATGCAAAAGAGCGGGATGAAGCGTGGAATAAAACGCGAATGGACGTCGTACAATTAAAGACCGCGTTCCCGACGGCTCTTTTCGATAAAGCACGGAGGAATACTTTCTCCGCGCTCTCGTTCCCCGTCCTCCACCATTCCGCGCGTTTAAACTCGCGCCATTTTGCGCGCCATAAGAAATTTAGCTTCGCGGCGATTTAAAATTCCATATTGTTACAAAGCGTGTCGTGAAAGAGAATGCGTAGGTTTTCCTGGCAGGAACGAGAATTTTCCTTTTATGAAAGGCGAAGATGAAAATGAAAATTTACGTGGAAAAACAAAATTCCCGGCGAAAGAGGGTGGGCGAAAACCCGGCGGGGTGGGGAGCGACCAATTGCGAAATTTGAATATTCTATTCGGCGCAATGTTCTACGTAAAATGATGCAGCCGAAATGGAGTTGACCTAAAAAGTAAATCACAAGTGAAGAAACTGGTTTATGTAAATCGTTCTTCAATCGTTTTGCCGATCGGCAAGCGCGGATACGCTGTGCCGCGTTTGAAAATACCAGGAAACGACGAAAAAGGGGAGCTGGAAACAAGAGGGATGATCGCGCTGCTCGAAAATTTATAATAAATGGGCAGGCGCCGAAACAAGCGACGAATTTCCCTCTAAACCGTTTATTCGCGTTCCACGTTATAAAGCGATATGAGAAAATTACGATCTAAGTCGTATCTCGCGAAACTCGGTACCTGACAGAGACGCTATTACTAGCAGATACCTTGGTTGACAGATTTGACTAGCGATTTTATGGGATATATGATTGCAATGCAACGAAATTTTTGAAATTTTCCAACAGGGTACGAAATTAGACATACTGGCTTTGGTACGGTTATGGTGGTCACGCCAAATCTACCACGTTTGATGGAATAGTGGACAAAGAAATGGAAGATGAAGATCAAAAACTGGAATAAGAAGAGAAATTGCGAAATTGATTATGCCTACATCAGGAAATAAATAGCTAATTCAAATGACAAAAAGAGTAAAGCTGGTTGAGGAATTTTTAATCGGAAGATTAAGAATAGTCGTTAGGGATGAGATAGGTGTCAATGTTACTGGTGGAAGCTTGGAAAAGTCTCGAATGTGACCCAAAAATAATATCACAAATCTGTCTAATGATAACACGAGTGATAACTGGACTTACAGTGAAGATTTCGCATTCTGTGAATGTTACTTTTCATCTCGAGTCAGATTCTCTAACTTCACCTTCCCTCTAAAGACAGGTCACGTGATTCTTAGTACTAACTAAAGGTGTCATTGTATTTTTACAACTACAATTCAGTGAAACAGAAGGAATGAATAGAGCACATCAAGGAGACATGTAATAAATACATATAAAATGAATTAAATACTAAGAGCAGTAATTCAAAAGCTACATCCTGTCAATAGCACCAGTGATCAGTTTGGTCAACAGCTCAACTAGAAGCAAATACGTGTAGTAAATGGTACATCCTGCTTTCACTTTAATCAATTAAACCTGTATTCCCTCAGTGTGTCTACTTGCGAGTCACTCACAGTACTCAACACAAGACAAAAAGCATTCTGTCATAACCTATTCCACTGCCATCTCGGAAGTGCAAATTTCAAGAGCATCAAAGGTGAATTCAAGTGGAACAGAGTACGCGTGACTATTTTTTAGAAACGAGACTTCAAAGTGAGGTACTTGGAAAGAAGGAGCAAGACTTGAAAGAGAGCTGTTGAAAACGACTACAGTACAGAGAAGAAACATATTGCATGAAAAATTGGCAGGGGAGTGTCACGAGTGTGCATTCTTACCGAAGACTCATCATCTGTCATCTACATAGCATTGAATACTAAATTTTTGATTAAAGAAACAAATAATTCCACGATAACCACCTCTGCCTTACCCTAAACTCCTAAATTCTACATAAAATTACATCAGGAATAAAACGAAGAACACTCAAAGAAAAAGAAAAATGAAGAAACTCGCTGTCACACGCAAACGCCTAATTCCTACTCAAGATTAAAGAAAGAAACACAAAATCTAGCTGTACCTAGATGGATCGATCCTTACGATGGATCCTCGAAGCGAGAGAGCAGCAGATTGAAAAGGCAAGGGTGCAGAAGCGAGAATGGAAAGATTGGCAAACACCAGTGAATTATGAGCCGGTGCTGGGCTGTTGAAAACGCGACGTAGTTTCCAGCAGATTTAATTACAAAAGAAACGCGCAACAGTTAGCTCGCGTGGCTCAAAAGAGAGTCGAATGAGAGCGGCGACAAAAGGCAGGCCGGGCTGGCTGGAAAACGGGAAACGGCTGAGGGAACGTGGCCGGATGCACGACGGTCTGAAGTGGGACCCTCTTTTTCTTCCAGCGAATTTTTCGCGTTACACCGGTGAGCCGCGTGAAACGCAGTTTGGCCATAGTTGAGACAGCAGACTGACTAGCGATGCGCCACGCATTCCTCTCTGTGAGCCGCGTGAAACGCAGTTTGGCCATAGTTGAGACAGCAGACTGACTAGCGATGCGCCACGCATTCCTCTCACAGAAGGCACGTATCCCTAAGGTTCAGAAAACCGGGCCACGCTTTAGGTACGAGCCTCTCTTCGTCAGCACCCACCCTGTGGAATGCCTTCCTCTTCCAGTGGCTCCTCGTCTCTCGAAACATTCTAAACGCGTGGCCTGCCATCTTCTTTCCCCTGTGGGCCCGTGAGTACGCCTATGCTGCTCATCCGTTGCACGCTCATACTTGATGGCTGGTCTCCGTGGATCCTGACGACGATAATAATGGGCTCAGGTGTGGCCATTTTAATTTCAATTTTAATTCTGATTAAACGCGTTGATCGTTATGCAGGATTTACGCAATGATCCTTAGGAACCACGACAGAATTTTCATTATAGTGTAGAGGGACGCGATTGTGTAAGGGAAGGTGAGAGTTAAATAAGTCTAGTACTCGATGGCTGATTGCACTTTACTTCGTTGGATAGAATATTCTTTCGTTCCTACCATTCGTTGCTCTCGTCTCTCACGTAAAACTCCTATTGCGGCCCTAGGACCGAAAGTCCCAGGTTAAGTGGAAGACTGCTTTACATCCTTACTGCCAGCGTCCCTTGATTCGTATACACTCGTCGTCACTTAGTCACCACTTGGGTAAACCTTAGCACAGTCCAATATCACGGTCACTCCTAAGCCTCTTAAGACGATAGGCGTATGGACCCAAATTATTTAACCGTTTGAGTCCCGAGCAGCGCGATCGCGTTATTCAGATTTCATGTCGAGAAAACACAGCACATTTCGAGCGTTCTCGACAGCTGACGGTGCGTCACCGACTATCCAAGTCGAAGCGTGTTCGTGCCACTTGGCTACTCATCGCCATAGTATAAACAAAGCGTTATCGCGCCACTTGGCCATTCGTCGCTATAATATAAACAAAGCGCTATCGCGCTGCTTGGATCATCCCGTACCCACTTAGAGGCAGCGCGGTCGCACTGCTTGGGATACCTCGACAGTGTTTTTTCAAAATCCTCTGGCACTCAAACGGTTAAACATCCACCACCATAGAAAGACGTCGAAGGTCTAATAATATATAATATTAATAATGGAAGATTAATAGAATATTATTTAAGAAAATTTGTATCACGTTATTTTAAAATAGACGAAATTTTATTTTCTTCATTTTCTATGTATCATACGATTGTGCGGTTCGTTTGTTCGTTTCGATTGTTTAGGTACGTTTTAAAAATATTCAGTATCACGTGTAACATTTTTACTTCCTATTTCGATCGTCCAACTTAAAAAGTAGAATATTCCGTTGTTTTATCGTTTGTTATTACACGAATATTCTATTTCGCGATATTCCACTGCATGCACCGACATGTGCGATTATTTCGTGTTTTTTGAAGTAACGTAATATTTTTAACAAATCTCACACCGAGGTCCCTTGAAATACGGATTTTATATAAATTTCCTGATACAGGTTTCAACGGCTGAATCAACGCTAACATAAGAATCGACGTTCTTATTTTATTTAACATAAAATAAAATGAACAAAATACATAATTAACATAAAATAACATAAAATATTTTGATTGCACGGTGAATACTTTTCATTATTCCTTTGAAACGCAAATGGTCTATCAATGGAACAATAAATTATATCTAACAAATTTTCTTAACTGTCTCTTAAAGACAATTAGAGACATCACCATTTCCAAATAAATTTCATTCATTAAATTTGTCATACTTTGCTCTAAAGACAGAATTTTAAAGATATTTCTAAATCAGCGTAATCCATGAAATTTTTCTAATCTCCCTGTAAAGACAGAATTTTTAAAATATTTCTAAATAAATCCCACTCTATAAATTTCCCATATTTTCTTGTAAGGACGCGTTTCCCGTTAATATTTTGAAACAAATTTTATCTATTAAATTTTCTGTACTTTTTTCTGAAGACATATTTTCATTTAATACTTTTTAAATAAACTTCGTGTATTAAATTTCCTTTACTTTTTCTTTAAAGACACGTTCTCGTTTAATATTTCCAAATAAATTTCACTCGTTAGATATTCCCTGTCTCTTTTCAAACATGAATTTATAAATCTTCTTTTAAATAAATTTTTCCCTTGAAATATCTCTGCTCCTCTCGGTGAGGGATGTTTGAAAACAAACCTAATCCTCTCGATACCACGGTGTCGTGATCACAGACGCAACGCCGAAGTCAACGAACGTTAAACGTTAGGCGTTGAAGGATGGCAAACAGATATGAATAACTAAACGGCCGAACAGCTGTAAATAGTTCGGGCAAATCCTGAAAGCAGGATCCGATTGAACGTGAGAGCCATATTGCGTTTAAAGCGTTTACATGATTTATCCAACGCGCAGTCTTTGTTGCATATTTTATCACTCCGCCTGGATCAACGTTTCATCACGCAGGTCAGCTACAAACAGCAACTATAATGCGCCCTTTGTCCCGACATAATAAGTGCAGGAAAAATATCTCTGTAACATGCGAGAGCCATCAAAAATCCAAGAAAAGTGTAGCTCGAGCTTCAAAATTTATTCGTCGAATCAAATTACAACGGAATTACAAGATAGGACTTAAGGATGACAAAAATATTGCAATTTATCATTCAAGATTGTTTAGTTGACAACCTAAATATCTACGATAATGAGTATTCAATGACAGAAGAATTGCAAGAGACTACTCCAAGTTGCAGTGGTTTAATGTGTCATAATATCTTGTGTCATTGAGTAAAATAGACAAATCATTGATATACGTCAAGAAATTATTTATTATTGTTACTAAAGAAGAAAATTTTTGTTTACTATAGATTATAAAGTATGATCTATATAATAAATGCATATTTATAGAGTACATAAATATATTAACAAAGAAAATATTTATAACAAAATTATATATCTAACATCATTTGCAACAGACAAATCACTGAAATAAGTAAGGAAATAATTTATTGTAGTTACTAAGAAAGAATATTTTTGTTTACTATATTTAATAAAATATGATCTATATAATAAATGCAAATTTATACAGTATATATGCATTTTCTAAATATATATTAACAAAGGCAATATTTATAACAAAATAATATATCTAACATCATTTGCTAGACAAGACACATGAGTCAAATAGATTAAAAAGAAAATGAAATTAATTCTCGTCATAAAACATTAACCACCAATAAAGAATGTCGATACAAAATTTTAAAAAATTAAGAAATAGTCACCAAATTGACTACATTTAAAGAAAAGAATTAGAAAATCTTTAGACTGCAATGAATGATCAAACGTAATTCCTGAATTATTAAATTTGGGGTGCACGTACCATAATAATTTCTTAGAAAGATTATAAAATTACACTGAAAGAAGATGCAAAATTTTCGAGTCTTTAAGAAAGGGATGTAGTTGCATTTTCTGCACGTACCAAAGCATAAAAACGTATAAAAATACATTCGAATAAATATTAATCAGTACTTAGTCGACCACATACTGAAATATGAAAAATTCCAAAAAGTCCAGGTCACCATGATTTGCCAAAAAATTTATGGCACCCTGTATTATTAATTTGTATAATTACTATTGATCTCAAATTAGTGTCCTTCAGATGCTATACTATGATATACTATGATATTCAGACGATCTCAAATTTACAAATTTAGAAATTTAAGTAAGTCCAGGTAACCTGTACTTTTTATCGAAAAAATATAAGTTTCGGAATTTTTAAAATATCAATATGTAGCCGATGAAAAATACCGATTACTTCTTCGAAAATAGCATAGGAAGACCTACTAACAGACGAGACCAAGTCGTACCGAATAGGATCCAGATCGGACATTCCAGAATTACTCAAGAACAACTTCTGAAAAAGACACCCCCACCCTATTGCGACAAGTGCCAACATCCCTTAACCATCCAACACATCTTATTTTACTGTAAGGAATACGAGGCCTCGCGAACCCAGGTAAAGCTTCCTAACTCAATGGAAGAAATTTTTAACAACACTGAAAACGCCAATAACATCCTCAGATTCATCCAACGCAACAAGCAATTATACGAATACATTTAGTACCTCCCCTAAAGCTTCATGTCGCTAATGACATTGCTGTCGAAGCGACTTTTAAGCCCTCAATGAAACAAAAAAATACCAATTGATATTCGCTTGAATGGAAAAATTCTTCCATCACACTGTACAACATGCCTAAGAAATCCTGACAACGTACCCAGAAAATAACAAAAGAATTCACATAGCACGAAAAAAATTTGCAAAACCATCTCGTCGAGCCATCAAATGAAAAGTGAAATCGCAAGGTTTCAAAGGAAGGGCAAAGGGTGAGAATAACAATTGGGAGGGAGCTAATGTCGAGGAAATCGGCCAAGTAGTTTATCGAGCAAAGTGCCGTTCCTAGTTCCCTGGGTATTGCGTCCAATTGAATTTAACAGAGTCTTAATCCTCCCCGCGTGTGTTTTCTTTAAAGCTGCTGGACGCGGAGGGTAAGGCTCCGCTGGAGAGGGTGCGGACCTGTAATCGATATGAATTTATCGGAGGCCAGGCCGCGTTCCCGTGCGGAATTATACGTCGCTAATACGGCATAATTGCGCGAACGCAATACGGATGAACGAATAAATGCACTTGAATGCATAATTATAAAGCCGGACGGTTAATAACCATATTGCGACACGGTTAAGAGATATTAAGCTCCGTTGACATTATCTGCGTAACTCCTCCGCCGATCCCCAGGGCGCGTTAAACCTGTTACGCTGATTATTTTGCGTAATAAAACGCGCTGCACGGTTTAATTGCGAGGTGCGTTATGCGCCGCGTGTAACCTAGTGAAACAACCCCGTTGTCATCTTGATTTCAAAAAATGCCCGTTCGAACGTGGCGCGCATTCGAGTGGCTGTTCAAACGGGTGTGTCCATGTGTTGTAATATATCTGCTCAGTGCCGGTGCTCGTGTATGGGTAGTTCGTGTGCACAGTTTGACGATGAGTAACACAGGTATTAATTTAGAGAGACGAGCACTGGCAAATGGCAACTTTCGCTGGGGTTAGATTAGGGTTAGCAGGGAGTGGTTGTTAAAATGTATTGGGGTATTAAAATTAAATTTTTCGCGAGATTGTTTTGGGATCTTGATGGTGGAATGTAGTTTAGGAAGTTTTGGGGAACTTTGTGATTTTTGTGATGTCGTTGAAGCAAAATTGGCAGTAATACAGATAAAAATTGTAAAATTGTAGTTATTACTAAGAAAATTATAATTCAAATTGGTATTATTATAGTTAATAATTTTATTATAGTTTTTTAGGAAATTTTTAGCAGTGATTTTGCTAAATTTCTTGATGTTTTGAGAGTCTTATTGTTGAGCAATTTCATAACTTTTTATTAATCCTTAATTACTATTATTGTTAAATAATTTTGTAATTGATAAATACTATTATTAATTATAAGTACATTGTTCTATTTTCAGTATATTCTACATTTTCGAAATACAAAAACGCGAAAACACGCGAAACTAGAAAAATTCGTTCCTAACTTCCCGATCAATCATATTTTAATAATGCAGAAATACTTGTCACGTAATAAAATAAAAAATGCATACATTTTTTCGCATGCACTGTTACTTCAACCCTCGTGCAAACGTATATACCCTAGTTCGCAAATATGACACCTAAGCTGGACGTCGGCCTCGTGCAAAACGTGATAATTCACCGAGATTACCGAGAAAAATTAATCAATCAGAGCCTCATATTCCTACAAATTCATACGATTCGAATCACACGATTAAAATTTGTATAAATAATTTACGAAGATTGGAGAAATATACAAATTTAAGAACCATACGTCATTTCTCACGAAGTCCTCATTTAAACGAAAAAGCTTGAAACGAATTGACAAGAAATCTACATAAAAAGGATTCGGAATAAATTAAACAAAGACCTGCAAGAAAATTGCCTTACATCTATATTTAGCTAATAAATACGAGTAACAACAAACACGATATAAAACCTAACACCAAGTGTGAGTATTGGTTTTATGAGAGTGTGAGTGTTGGTTTTGTATGTGTGAATGGTATTGAGGTAGAATAAATGAAAGTCGTTTGGGATAAGTATATAGGTTTTAAAAATTAAGCAAACGTCATAGAATGAAGTACCGATGAATATTTTAATATTATAGATACATAGCAATACCATATTAACATAGATCATGACCATATTAACATACCATAATAAGTGCGAGTGTTGGCTTTGTATGTATGAATGGAAATGGAAATCATTTGCGATGATATAAAAATGTTTAGAAGAATGTGCCAAAATAAAACTGTTACGTGAGAATCGTGAAAGAGTAAACATATGTTAACAAGAGGATGAGAGAGTGAGAGATAGAGAAAAATTTTCTAAATAGTGTGAATATTTCTGTTTAAAATATTATATTACGAATTGATGTCAATATTTAAATATCATTATATATATTAATTTGTTAACTGTTAAAAAACGTATAAGAAATTGGTTTCCATTTCTATCCACACCAAGGATATCAAAATTATTAAAACAAAATTGAAATAAATTGTACAAAAATCTTAAAGAAATCTCTGAAAAATCAGGCAGTAATTAGACAGTAATTAAAAGCAAGTAATAAATACAATAAAAAATTAATAACACGAATATCAAAATTATTACTGAAAACAGAGGTTAAGAGATCCACAGAGGCAAGGAAAAAAGAAATAAATTCCGCTGGAAATAATTACCAAAGTGTCCATGGCAACATCGAGGAGACAAATCCCTAGCACACAAGTTCCCAAACGATACTCTTCGGAAACTGGAATAATTTCCTAACGATCCTCGAGGTCCGCCAGTTCCTCGAAAGTATCCCAACACCCTCGAAGACGCACATACATCCAGCAGTTAAAATAATCGTGGCAGCGTGGGGTGTGTATAAAAATTCAATTGCTAAAGGCCTAGGGACTTCTGACGACGTTCACGAAGCACGGGGATAACGAGGTAAGACAAGAACGAAGCGAGGCAAGAAGTTTAAAATATCCGTGCGTACTTTAACAGTCGTTTGGAGCGGGAAGCCAGCGGGAAAAGCGAGGGACGCTGACGGTAGATAACTTCCTTTGTTTCCCTCTGCCGTCTGTTTTCTCTTCCCTCACGAGTTCACCCCCGCGAGGACCAGGGCCGGGACCAGGACGAGGACGACGGGCGGAAAGACGCCGGCGTCGAGTTGTCTTTCTTTGACTGGCAGTACAGGGAACGAAAGGTGGCGAATACTGCAGCTACCCGGAGTCAAACGGTGAATACTTCCGTCGATATTTAAATTCCGCATCGAAAGACGACGACGAAAGGAACGAGCTCGACGACAAGAGCGCAGCCGACGCACACGGGTCACGGACGTTGTTTCCCTGACTTTGATCCTTCGAGTAATTACATTCTTTCAGTTCGAAGGCAAACGGAGAACGCCCAGGAACGTTTCCGGCATCGCACCCCCGAAAATCCCTTTCGCCCTCGCCCCCCGCGTCACTCGGATTACCGTGTTATGAGCTGTATTACGCCGTGTCTGCAGGTTGTTGCGTCCTGAGCCAGCTTCCTTT
Organism: Eufriesea mexicana; assembly: GCF_001483705.2. NCBI lineage: Eukaryota > Metazoa > Arthropoda > Insecta > Hymenoptera > Apidae > Eufriesea > Eufriesea mexicana. The sequence continues at coordinate 261,310 of NW_016907949.1, read as the reverse complement.
CTTACGTGAAATTGGTGAAAAAGTCGCGGTCTGGGTGCGAAGGGAAAATTAGTATTGCCAAGACTGGGAATCCCGAATAAATTTCGCGTGGATTATCAAGGGTTAACGAATTTGGTTAATTTTGTGCGTGGAATAAAAGTATGGGATAATATGTGTTGCAGTAAATACTAAATAGTAAAATAAACTCTACATCTTAGTGATATGGGGTCGATACATTCCCCTGCGTTTTGTCTTTTGTCTCCCGTTTTTTGCAGATATTTTGTGACCTGTGAAACCCTAAAATGACCAGTTCTAACCGTTCGCCTATTTAATAAAGATCTATACAATTTTTCCACCGTTTCCATTGACTACTATTTCTTTGCGTTATAACCCCATAATAATATGAAATATGAAAATACGGAAATTAGAGTAGCTATAGAATTGTATGGAATAATAATGAAATAAGTATTAAGTAAATAGGGAAATAAATAATTAATTGTAATATACTCCGTTAGTGGTCATGGAAGAATTAATGCTTAGAAAAGTGATTACAGTAATTGCACATTGACAAGAAAATTAAAATTCCTGTATTTATGTGCAAGTTTCTTACACGGTGGTTTACTATTACAACGAGAGTACAGTGGGCCCTTGACTTTCGCACACAATTGGTTCTTTAAGTGTGTGCGAATGTTGAATGTTCGAAAGTAGAGGGATGTAAAATATATGCAAAAAGAAACTGTGCTTTAAAGTATTTATTTGAAGTTAAAGAGGCGTGTTTAAATGTTCTCGGGTGTTTTCTTTGTAAAATTGTCAAGAGTTAGTTGAATACCACCCTTTATTGTCTTTTGTTGAAAGAAAGGCCTAAAAAGTAGAATTTTTAAAAATGTGCAAAATAGCGAATTGTGCGAAAATCGAGGGCCGCGTGCATTAGTATAAACAGTATAAATAATACGAATTGGAGGATGTAGTGCAATTGCTGTACAATTGTCGCATATTTACTTAAAAACTTCCAATATTTAGAAATTACGATATTTTTAAGAAAAAGAAAAAATTGTGTAATTTTGTGGGAAATTAACCCTTTGCACTCGGCGGTTCTTTCGTTGGTGAAAAATAGAAATTAGAAGACATTCTGACATAAAGTCTAGGATATTTTTAAAACGATAAATAAGAAATCGTATGCAAATTAAGACGTGGAATTATTTTACCTCGACATTCCACGCATCGTTGGATAATTCTAGATTTGATATAATAATTAACATCGATCTTTAGAATGTGATTAAATAGCGACTGAGAATTTAATAAAGATGTAACAGTATATCGATAAACTATAGTGATTTTCACGCACAGTGGATGAACGGAAGCCGACATTTTACAACTTCTCCCAAGCAACGAGTATAAACAAATTATAGAAAATTAATTATGAACAAACGATAGTCGAAAATGGATATAATTTCTAAGCACGTAATACGCAATGGACATTTTGCTATTAACGCGACACAATTTGGCAACGAGTACGATGTACAGCGTTTAACAATAAAAGATAATTTGCGCGATATCGTTTCATAATAGCTTATTGGTCGGAAACGTAATTGCTGCATTACAGATATTTACGTATTACAACGCGAAGCAGACATTTTGTATTTACGTTTATGTTGCGAGCCACCATATCTGATGCAGTGCTTTGTAATTAATTAACTCTCATAAATTTGTTGAGAAATCGAGAGTACGGGTTAAATTCATTTAAATTAATTTACTCAAACCGCGCATTACACGGCCGAAATATTGAATGCGGCAGAAAAGCGAAATTCGTCCAAGCTTTCGCGAAAGTTCAACGTGTCGAGTGGAAAATTTTTCCTGTTTATTATAACTCGCGCAAAAATTTCATCGAAAATTCGACACGAGTCCTCGAACGAGGGGGAACCGTTCCGTCGAGGACAGGTTTGTCGTCGTGGATCGTGATGAAATCGAAGCGTGATATATAACGAGAGATAAGATGGAGGACATTAGATAAAAAATGAAATGAAGCACAACCACTGTGGGAAGTTTGAGAGCTTTCAGAGGAGCGTCCGGTAAACAAGAAGTCTGGTATGTTCCCTAAGGAGTCTCTTTGACATCCTAGTAGTAAGTGCCTTCCGCACATTCACCAACTTCTGTCCGCACTGTGCGAATTTCATACACGCTTAGAATGTGTACGAAAGCTATCGTAAATCATTCCGCTCATAATTCACCCAACACTAGAAATATGTGCGTGAAAAGCGTATTTGAAGTGAGTGCAATCTTCTATTAATAATTTTACAAATTTACAATTTTTATTTTTTTATATATAATATTTAGGAATTATAGGTTTCTTGCTTTATGTACAATCTTCAATTAATAACTGTTTAATTCTATACTGGTATATGAGAAATTGTGTACATTGAAAATTAATATAGGAATGTTCGGAGATAATTGCTTTTGCTTAAATACCCCAGAAATTTAATATTTCTATTACCTTTTAATATTTGAGACTTAAAGGTTTCTTGTTTTATGTACAATCTTCAACTAGTAATTGTTTAATTCCATATCGGTACGTGAGAAAATGTGCACATTGAAAATTAATATGGGAAAATTGGAAGACAATTGTTTTCGTTTAAATACCCCAAAAATTTAATAATTTTATTTTCCTCATAATGTTTAGGAATTAAAGGTTTCTTGTTTTATGTACAATTTACAACTAATAATTGTTTAATTCCTCACTGGTACACGAGAAAATGTGCAAATGAAAAATTAATATACAAGCATCGGAAGAAATTTGTTTTTGCCTAAATATTCAAATAATTTAATATTTCTATTTTCCTATTAATAGCCAGGAATTAAAGGATTCCTGTTTCATATACAATCTTCAACTAATAATTGTTTAATTCCATCTTGGTAAATGAAGAAATACGTACATTAATAACCCCTTGCACATGAGAGGCGCCCTTCGGTAAAATTTCGAAACCCGATATTAATTAATATATCAAATTTAAGATAACGTGACAGTGCACGAGGTACCGAAATTAAATAATTCTACCTGTTAATTATTATACGATTTCTTACTTACTGCTAGAAAAATATCATCAGCCTTATAATAGAAAATTTTTCAACTCGTACACCTCTTTAGCCAAGAAATCCTCGAGTGTAAAGGGTTAATACAGAAATATTCGAGGACATTTGCCTTTGCTTAAATACTCCAAAAAATGCAATATTCTTACATTTTTCTTAATATCTAGGAATTAAAGAGATCCCATTCTATATTTCAATATTTAAAAAAAGAAGATTTTTATTTTAATACAGACAATAAAAATAATAATGATCCTCAGTTTTTTGGCTATTACACAAATAGTAAAGATTAAAGATTAAACATTATTATTGTATTTTAACACTACGCCTACCTGAATGACAACTTTCAAAACTTTCATTAAAAATTCCGCGTTCAACTTTATCGTCTCGATCACTCGTCCTCGCGATTTTTATTCCGCTATTCGTATCAGCAATCTTCCCATGATTTTTATTATTAAATTTCTTAGGATTCAAATTCCTCTTCATTCACCGGTCATTTGACCGCAGAAAATTCAGCATGAAATATAGAAAAGATAAAGGCCTGTGCCCATAACAACCGTAGTGAACCCGAACAGCACGTGTCGCGGTTACGTAGGTTCGCGTTTAATACCCCCCTGGAAATGTTTCCGGTGTGGAGAAAGCGCGGATCCCGCGGCGGCGACGACGATGGCGGCTCACGAGGACTGGATGCTCGGCCATTCTTCCGGAGGAAAAATTTCCATGGCAAAGTCTAACGGGGCTGGGGAAAGGCGGGCGGCGATGCACGGCTGCTGAGAGGATAGGAGATGTGGCAGAAGGGAAGAAAGCAGGGGAAGTATCTGGGCAGACTCGCATGAAAGTTTAAACCGATGTTTTACGATGGCTTTTTGTTTCGCGTGTTTTATTGAGCAGAGAGCGGATATTCACGTCAATCTCGCTCTCTTGCAATCCGCGAGAACCAGCCGAGGCTGTACCCGACCTCGTCCCCCAACCCCCGACCCCTCTCGTTGCAGCTACCCCTTTTCTTCCCGTACCCTTCGTCTTTCTTCTTCTGCTATTCCCTCTGAATCTCTGGTCCTCTACCCATTTTTCATAAAACTTTCAGCATAACCCGCCGGCGTAGGTACATGCGAGCGACAGAGGCCTTCGAGTGCCTCGAAGGAAGATTTTATAGGGTTATAGATTAAAGCTGGTATCCTTTTGTAGTTCAGAAAGACTGTTTAACGCGCAGGAGAATACGAAATGTCATTTTGATTACGTGTTACAAAGAGAACCAGCCGCTCGTGCTTTTCACGGATGAAATATTCCATGGGGATAATGGCCGGCCCTGAAACGAATCGGGGATTCTTCTTCGTACCCGGAGCAACGGTGGGTAGGATATTTGGAGAAATTTCGAGTCCCACGGTCACGAAATGGCGTCGTGGAAATATGTTAGGGGGTGCATGCTGATGTGCAAATACGAGAGAGGGAGGCTGTGCTCGGATCGCGAGGGATGCCAGATAAGAGGAGTATCTTCGGCCCGGGTGTATCGTTTTCTTTAAAATGTAAATTCGATTTGACGCGGAGAAGTCGTGGGTGATTTCGTATGGTTGTCGTCACAGCGTCGTTCGTTATGATATCGCGCGAGATTCGCGTGGGATATATCGAGCCAACGAGAGGGAGGAGTACGCTGAAATTGTAAAACGATGTTTTTCCACCGGACGAAATGATTATTCGTAAATGTGCTTGATACGTTTGTCGATGTAAGTATTCAAGAAAATATGCGTGAAAATAAAATTACTGGCAAGGAATTAAATTAAACGTCACAGCACATTCGGAACTGCCTAGAATACTTGGAGTACATTCAGCGTGAAATTGATAATTGAAAATTTTAATTAGGCACTACGCTATGACATTTCTTACGGAATTAAAAAGGGGTACAAAAGTGGAATAAATTTTTTAAACCATGAGGTTATTTGGAAGTAGGTAGAAGATTTTTAACCAGATATAGTATGTCAAAATATGAGAAATATATGTATGATAAAAATATTTGTTTCCTGCGATTTGAGTTATAATATATTAAAATAAAAAGGTTTTCTATTTCCTTTTCTTTATTTCTTCCTTTTTCTTTTTTTAAATATAACGTTCTCAAGGACACGTTTAAATTTTCACCAGTACTACGTAAATATTCCTTAAGGTACTTTAACATTTACTTCTTTCAAAATGTCATTAATTTTAGAAAAAATTTTAAAAACATACGACGTACTTTTCTTTTTAATATACACCTTCGATTTAATCTATCAATAACTTTATCACAACCTATTAACACTTCTGAAATATTTATTTCTCGACAAAACGAATTAAAAATGCACGACCTGGAAAGAATGAAATGTGTATCAATATACAAAAAAACAGAAAATTGTGCAACATTCGCGATGCAAGATTTGTTCATCAACACTGCATACATTTTCAACATTTTCAATAAATTATACATTCATCATAAACCTTTAATAAATATGCAAAACACATGCAACATGGAAAATGTGAAAACTAAAATCGGTATTTTTAAAATCCGTCGCTTGTTTCCCATAAAAATACGAATCTGCATAAAAATCCACTGTCTTACAAATTGCGAGCGAAAACACAGGCGAAAAATGAAAGGAAAAAAAGAAGACAGATCAATGGACTCTACCAAAATTAATGATTCTCTTTTCAAAAATCTGAACGACGAATTGTCTGGAAAATAAATTTTTACAAAGTCAAAGGCATTCGAAGATTCCAAATTTCTTAACCAAAAGAACTGCTTATAATCGAAAAGAAGTATTTCGTTATCAGGCAGACATTTGCATGGCTATTCATTAAAGGGAAAATTCACCGACTTCCAAATTACCGAAACGGAGAAAAAAAGAAACGAGACCAACAGACTCTACCAAAAATTAATAATTCCCTTGTCAAAAATTTGAAAAATCAGAATAACGACGAATTATTGAGGATAAATTTTTACAAAGCCAAAAACATTCTTTGATTCGAAATTTTCTAATCAAAAGAATTGCTGAAAATTTAAACAACGTCAAATTGTTCAGAAATGAATTTTTACAAAACCAAAGGCAGTCGTTGACTCGAAATTTTCTAATCAAAGGAATTGCTGATAATCGAAGCGAGGTATCTCGTTACCTGGAAGACATTTGCATGGCTACTTATTTAAGAAAAACTCCACAGTCTTATAAATTAACAAAGAAACGAAAAAGGAGAAGAAAGGAACCAGATCAAGGGGCTCTACCAAAATTAATAATTCTCTTTCCAAAAACCTGAACACCGAGAAATCGTTAAAAAAATAAATTTTTACAAAGACATTCGACAACTCGAAACTTCCAAACCAAAGGAATTGCTGATAATCGAAGCAAGGCATCTCGTTATCCGGCAGACATTTGCATGGCTATTTATCCAGGAAATTCGAGTAAATCTTTCGTCGCATCAGGCACAAAGACGTGGAAAGAACTATTCGATAACCCGAGCCGGGCGAGCTCTTTGTGCTGGAAACAAAAGAAGTCTATCTCTAATCCCACGGGATGTTTCTTAACTAGAGGAGGCAAATGAAGAAGATAATGTCTGAGGAAGGAACGGCAGCTTCTTTTGGGCTTGACCTCCGTGAACGAAAGCCTGGCAGGTCTTTGTCTGCGAAATTAAATGATAAAAACACGTCGTACTTTCGCATCACCTAGGCTATGTCCCCGACTGCCCCTATTCACCTTGTTCCTGTTGCATCGTCCTTTCGCGTGCTTCGTCTCCTTATCCCGTTGTCCTGTTTTAATAAGAGATTTCGACGGAACACGAAGACGCGTCGGTTCGTGCCTTCGTCCTTTACCAGATGCTTTCCCATGCACTCTGCATCGTGATATCCCGTCATTTCTTTTACACCGTGAACTCGAATAACACTTTCTATGCACGCCGCGTCGGACAAAGGCTTGAAATTTTCTGCTGGATTATATTTGCACAGCTCGACGAAGATGCTTGGTCAATGTGCGTGTGCTTTATGATTCGTGATAAAATGAATTTCGTCTTATTATTCTTTTCCAAAGCGAGTCACATTCTTTTCATTTTCTTCTTTTCTCTATTCATCTTTTCATCTGCGATTGCTTCGTGAGCTGAGGATAATCAATGTTAGGAAATCGTGGAAAATCTGGAGAAATAATCGTGGGATATTGCGTGGATTGCTATGATGCACTTTCGTCATTGCAAATGAAGAAAATTGTAGGAAAATTTGTATTTGTGTTCCTTTTCTCTTTTTCTTTTTGGAAAATGGGTAAATTGCTGAAGTTCCACTTGAAATATCAAATTATCGTCGATAATTTTGAAATAGTCTAAAAGGACGATGTTAAAACTTCTCTTTTCACGTTACTGTGTATATTTGTTTAAATAATGAAACCTTGTCGACAGACGATCTTTGATGAAATCATAAATTGCGGAGATATTTAGGGATATTGGAATCTTGTTTCTCATGGGTCACCCGGTATGTAGAAATATTGTAATTTGAAATTTATATATCCTGCGATTTATTCATAACAATATTTTGTATTTAATAACAGTATACCTTATAAAATTTATAGATAAATTAATATTACACAAATAGAATTTATACTATTTAAAAAGTCTATTTTCAAATAGAATAATGTAGTATTGACTTAAAAATGATTTGAAGTAATTAAAAATAAATCTCTAATCCAATACAAATTATCCCATTCACAATATACATTTATTATATCCACTGACAATATCAGAAACCTGGAAATTAAATATTAAAGAAAAATTTTCGACTGCTGTGTGAAAATAAATCGTAATTAATGATGCTTCTGTAAAATCGTTTCTAATGGATTGCCACAGGTCGGAAAATATTTCCCAAAAATTCAAATTTAATATTCCAACAATTAAGATAAATCTAAAGCTTTTTGTTTACTCGTACGCTAATGTTTGAACTCCATTACAACTAAAATTTCTGGTGCAATTTACTGGAATTCGCCATTTTAGCTCATGGGATCATTTCTCACAAACATCCCGAATCATCGTAGCGATTTAAGTAAATCATTAATCTAGAAAAAATTAATATTTCCGTTTATTTTATACCACTGAAATATTTTTCAGAATATTCGCGAATGAAACTATGTGATAAATCTGCAAACTTTATAATTAAACAAAACTCGTCTCGTGCTTATTTCAACATATTAATATTGACCACAAAAAGAGAACAAATAATTGGTTCCTTATTCTGTAATCAAATTGCAGCCGAGATACACTATCACGAAATGTAGGTACTAATAAAAATGCATAGACAAATAAAGCAAGTAATATCGTGAAATAAAGTAAATTAAACCAGGACTTGCCCGTAAACATATTTAATTTTAACCCGAATCCTAGACCAAGATATGGGCCAAGAAAATAAGAAAAAAGAAAGAGTGCGCGAAATGAAATGACGCGCGGAATATCAGAAAAATTCAGGCAAAAAAATGGCGAAGAGGAAACGTCGAGAAATTGTTAAATTTTCACCGGGAAAATATTGGGAAATAAAAATTGTCCCGCTTCGGAAGAGTGCTTAAATTTATCAAGTCTCTAGAAAGTAATTTCGGGAATCTAATTTTGAAAACTTTTAAAAACTGCCAGGCTCTAAACAGCGAAATTCATTTCTCGAACAAAATTCGCACCTACGTTCTAAAGTAGTCGAACTTGCTAATAACAAATTCCTCCTAATTTCATTATCCAAATTTCCGCAAACTTGGCGTTCGCCGTGTAGCGTAAAAACGCTGATAAGATTTTAATAACACGAGGACTGCGACTAGGAAACGTAAATTCGTGTCTAATACGAAGCTCAAAATTTGCACACGTACAACCAATAAGGATTACATCGTCTAGCAAGAATCCTTTTTCCCTCCCTATTTTTATCAAAAACTTATAAAGTGCGAAACACGTAGTAAGTACATCGCGGGGAAATATTATGAACATATATGCGCACACATAGGTACACGCGTATACACGGCCTGTACTGGTTATTTTGCTTGTGCACACACAGCTTCTCCGCTGTTTAAAATTAAAACACCTAAAATCCAGAATTTTATCGTCCCATGCTAAATTCGATCGTATATTATATTCTGCCATCATATTGTTTGAGTTGAATGTAAGGAGAAGCATAAAATTTATCCGTTTGATGGTTAATCAAATTTTCCTAGCCTAATCAAAAATTTGGGAAAAATCATTTCACTCTTCGTTCCATATCGGTTCATATTATTTATTCGTTTCAAACTGCAATTATCTTAGTATAATATACTTTGGCAATAATATTAAAATGATATTCAAGAAGGACAATGGAAATAAATAGGGGGATAATAAATGGGGAAATAAATACAAAAATTGATAGTAATAAGAAAATAAGATGACAAAAATTAATACGTATACACAAGGGTGACACAAATTTTAATGGTCGATATTCCTCAATAATTATAACAGAACACCCGATATATTTGTTAAGAAATATGAGTATTAACTGGCAGTATTAACTGCGATCTTAATTGTAAAAATTAAAAAAAAAAAAGAATAAAATATTAACCCTTTGCACTCGAGAGGCATCTTCTTAGTTGCCATTTAATCAGATTCTAAAGATGGATATTAATAAATATAATAAATTTACAGTTACCCAACGATATCGAAGTAAAATAATTCCGCGTCTTAAATTGCATACGATTCTTTATTTATCGTTTCAAAAATATTGCCGACTTTATGACAGGACGTCTTCGAATTACTATTTTCCTGTAACGAAGAAATCGCCAAGTGCAAAGGATTAATTACGTTAATGAAAGTGTCATACTCTACGAAAACTTTTGTTGTGAACTGTTCCAAAATCTACCAATCTCTGCCATCGTTTTCTAAACCGGAAAGCCGAATAGTGAATAACTGCAAGATTAAAAAGACCAAAATATAGTGATTTTAGAAAATTGGAAATTGCTCGAAATCATTGACTCGCGACACACTAATCCTTCTGGCAAGCCTTGGTTATCTATTTTGCGGTGTTATCGGGGCTAAAGAAGGTGTATTGAAAAATGTTCGAAGTCATGTAAATCGGCTATGCATATGCATACTTGCACGGCGAGGCAGATAAAACGATTGGGCTCGCGTGTGTGCACGTCTGTCGCGATCGCTCGGCGACGGGCGGGGGGAAAAAATTGAATTTAAGACCCTCGTAAATTTACATGCCGATCAGGACACTTTACCGGGACGCGATAAAAATAAAATCCGTAGCAGTAGTTAAACAGCGAAGTCCCCGTGCAAACTCGCCGTGTTTCGAGATCACAGGGATTTCCAAATTCGAGCACGACCATGACGCGTTGATAATATAGATATAATCGATCGGTCGTAGCCCGGGTTAAGCTCTATGACGAATATCGTTTTACGATGCTTCGATCATTATTACGACCGTACGCGAAACGATCGTGAATTAAAAGCTGTCCAATAGGAGGACACCATGAAGCGATGTCGACTATCAATTTATACGACTTATTCTGGCAATAAAGACTGGCGCATGTAGATTGCCTATTTCGTTCCTCTTCCCACGTTGTGTTACTGCCTTGCTTGTCTCGGGAGAGTATCTTTTTGGAAGAAGCCTGAAATTCACGAGAGAAATTCTGGCTTCTTCGTCGAATCTAGTGTCTTTTTTATGGTCTGCGTTAGGAGACTCGCTATGATAGAATGCCAAGAGGTGGCGATGTACAAATTTCAGATGTAATAAGAGGGAAGCGTGGAATAAAATTTTGTCTGAAAATGGATTTTGGAAATACGGCGAGTATTTACGAAATTTACAAAAATTCACTAGGTAACATAAATAGAATGTCTGTCACAGAATAATTAAAACAGTACTACAACAATCAATAATAAAACAAACAGTTGCGTATGAGGATTGCACAATTTTGACGAATTATGGGGTTCAAAAGGGGGAAAAAAAAATAAATTTTATCGGCACCCTCGTAGGAACCTTCGATTTTTTCATATAGTAAACTGCAAGGCTCTGCAATTATTATATATCGCGTAACTTATTATCATTAATTAAAATAAATACCAAAACTAATAAATAATAAATAACTAAAATAAATAGTAAGAAATTTATTTTATATTCTATATATTATATTATATTCTGTATACTAGAAAATATAATAGTCAACGATGATCATTGCGATAAAAATATTTAATTTTTCCTGTACACAGAATTTCTCATGAAACCTATTTTTTAATATAGAAAACTGCAAGGCTCTACAATTGTTATATATCGCGTTACTTACTATTATTAATTAAAATAAATACTAAAACTAATAAATAATAAATAACTAAAATAAATATTAAGAAATTTATTTTATATTCTGTATACTAGAGAACACGACAATCAGCGATGATCATTGCGATAAAAATATTTCATTTTTCCTCTACACAGAATTTGTCGTGCTCAAAATACTCAAAAACTCTCATTAAAATCAGAATTTTCTGATTATTCCAACTTTCCTATAATACAGCATGTCTATACTTCTTTTTTCCACCATATATCATTCCAAAACCAATCTTCAGTTGAACAAAATAGATCCCACATTTCCTCTCCCAATTTACTTTTACCTAAGTAATCACCTGCAACCCTCTTCATTCTTTCACCTATTCGTACACCACAGGTCTCATACAAAACCAGTAGGGCTTCCAATAAATACAGAAAGGTCACTGTAATTCGTCAAGGCCGAAAGGAAGGCGCGTTAACAAAGCAGAGAGGAAGAATAAATAGTAAGCGTCGATATTACTCCGGCCGTCTGACCATGCACATACGTCTTCCACTGCAGGGACTCTGGCTCGAGCTTCTCGCTGGTCTTTCGTTTATTTCTATCGTCCCTGCCATCGAACACGCTGCTCACCATGTCGTGTCCTTTAACCCTGGAGCTACCTTAGCTTTGAACACTCAGATCCAACCTGCGAACTCTTCTCTCGCGTTTAATCGTCCCGAGGCCGGTCAGGTAGGACAATTGTCAAGGGTACGCGACACAGAGGGGATATTCGTGTGCGTGGACTGCAGCGTTCTCAGTTGGCTGTATTTAGACAATAATTACGCGAACAAGGAAAATGTAATAAAGCAACGTTGTATCGCAAATAAGGTATTGAGTACGCGCGCTCTATGGCACGATCCCGTATTCTTTTCAGTACCACGGTTCCCTGCTCTGAATAAAGCAACTCCAGGACAAAGCAGTTAAACGAGAATCGCTTGTTCTTGCTCTTTTGCTGCCCTTCGCGTTTATGCACAGCGAAAATATTATTTGTTTCAGTCGCAAAGGGCCGTTTGACACGGGCATGTAAAATTCTGCTTTAAAGATGACAATCGAAGCTACCGTCGCTGCATTAACATTTTCGCTCGAAAATAAATGCAATTCCGAGGAATTGCGTCTGTTTGTGAAAGAAACGAAAGAGGAATATGCGCGAATTTATATTTACATCGTCAGCCATTTTATCGATTTATATACGCGAATTTTCTTTTTAAAGAAAATGGAGAACTACGTGCAGCATTGATTATGCTTCATTGTGCAGAGTATTATAGGGTACCATATACCGTGTGTGGTGTTAATTGTAATACACTGTATGTATTGTTGATATAATACTATAGTCTGCGGAAGAATTATATTTATCAAAGAGCGATAATATGGATTATGTCGATTGAACTATACTATATTGATTATAGTATTAATTACGATTACAATACTATACTACGAGAACGAAATTAGGCAATTATCGTAACACGTTATTAATGGCACCGAGGTGTGATTAATTGCGCTATCTTACGTATAGTATAGGTACTGCAATACACATATCACTCAAGTATGGTACCGTGTACGGCATTAATTATAGTATACTGCGTGTAGTACCAAGATTATAGTGCGTATCGCAATAATTCTATGCTTTCAAAGGTATTAACTGTACCACAACACAGATGGGACTAATACTATACAGTACACGATATTAATTTTACTATGCATAAAGTATAAATTTACTAGGTTCCTATAAACTTAATACCACATAACACGTGGTATTAATTATACTATACTACTTATGATAATTACAACACACTTTCTACGGTATTAATCCCATATCTTACGATTTAAATTCCAATGAGGCATGCCATAATCGACAACTGAGTCGGTCAAACGATGAGCCATTTTGTCCGAACATAGTGAAGAATTACAGGAAAATTTGCTATGATCCTGACCAGAATTGTTTATTTTGGACCCTGTCTACAAACCACGTCTCTCAAGCGTGATGCTCGTGTTCGGTCCGATATCCTTACCACGAGTCTCGCACGATATTGCAGAAGAGAGGGTTAATTATATAATACTACATTTAACCCTTTGCACTTCGAATTATTTTTCACATTTATTTTCTATTTCCTGTTGGGTAAACAAAAAATTCAAAAATATTGAATATAACTCCAGCTAGGAGTTCCTCTGATAAAAACTGACGTCAAGTCACGAGTCATAAAATAAATAAATGTAGTGTCGAGGATGAATGTCATACTTAGGATGAATGTCAATACGAATGACAGATCTAAGCGATTATCGATCGGTGCGAACGACGAACGGATCGAGTGGACGTTTAGGTTAGATTATGCGAGTAAAACGAATGAGTTCTCAGAATAAGGTCAAATTTTCGGAATACGTTGTATGAGCGTGTAGTGTGTGTGAGGGAATAAATGGAGACTGACTTACAGACAGTCATACAGAAGAAGAGTCAGAGTCATAAAGTCATGAATCATAGGGAAGAATAAAAGGACAGTCATTGATAATCCCGAACTGCAGTATGACAGTCGTAAGAGTCAGTGCAATTGACAGTCATAGTAATACTTCATTTTTAATTTTACTTTAGCTCCTAATTAAAATATTTCAAATTTAACATCTCTTTCACTGCCAACACATATACTCTACACTATATTCCGCGTGATAATACTTATACTATAGTGTGTATAATACAGAAACTGATATTCACCCTCAATTGCAGTGTCCATACTAACACAGTTTCGATTTTACATAAAATTTCCTTCATCCCAAACTAACATGACCTTGTTTTGCTTCCTGACAATGAGTTCGTGCAAAAATTGACTGTATTGAAATTTTCCAAAATACAAACTACCTGGTAACTCTAATCACGATACATTATTAAACATCATAATCGGGTACTGAATTAATAATAAAAAAATTCGAAAGTTTTTAACCGATTTTTACAAAATAATTCAGTCCCTGACAGATTGATCATACCATGCTACCCGTAAGACTAATACAACACTAAATAAGTGCCATCGTTATACAAAATCGCATGTAGTGCTAACATCGTATCGCGTACAGTATTATTTACACTATACGACTCGCATAATTAATTAGTCGAATAAACAAGGGAGTAACGAGACGTGACATCGAAACGCGAACGTCGTTGGAATATTTCATCCTTCTCGCAAGGTCGGTTACAAAGATTAAAGTGCCCCGTTATAAAGATTTTAATTGACAAGGGGACGGTGCTCTACTGAAACGTTTCGCTTTTATAGAAAATTTAAAATCTTCCCGACGTTAAGGTGCATCCTTCTGGGCCGGCGATTTCAAATGTTAATTTACACGGAAGGCCCCGCGCAATGTTTGCCTGCTCGTAACGAACGCGTCGTCTTCTGCTAATGAAATCACTCATAAAAGAAGGGAACATAAATAACGTCCATGAAATTGGATGCCTCGCGCTGTAATCAGAGTTACGGAAAATTCGCTGGCAAAAAGGGGGCCGAGGGCATGTCGGGAGGTCGGTTATTTCCTGAAAGTATTCCATCTGTGAAGCGAATTTTGTAACGTATCGGTGCTATTCCTTTTTGTCCATTGACGAAAAGTAATTTGTCGCTCCGTTCTTGCGTGACAGCTCGACAAAATTAATTCCCCCCTCCCCCCCGGGTACACGCGTCGTTCAACCGGTCGAAGCAATACATTTTTCAATCGTTGTCCCGTATCTGAGAAACTCTCTATCTTCTTAAAATTGCGTTTGACCGAGCGCTGTCCGTTAATCAAAAATGGTCCCCATAAAGAAGAGACCGTAGAAAATTGAATGCACTCGGGTAAAATATTAGATCCACGTGAAAAACGATATCGTACTTGTTAAGTCACGTTGTGTGCGCGTTTTGTTGCTTTCAAATGCATCGCCATGATCGGGATTGTGCATTGTTAGGTTCGGAATACGAGCACGAGATATTTTAGGCAGTTTTATTGAGCGTTGCGAAAATTTATTTCAAGCCTATAATTGAAAATATTAAAATTCCTAAATTCAGGGTGTTTAACATTTATATTTGTAGTTTGTCAGTAGACAGAAACGAGGAGGGACAAGACTTACGTAGGAAAGAATGGGGTTGATTTCAGAATTTCAGAATTACAGAATTTTTATTTTAATTTAAGAGAAATTTAGTAAAATTTATGCTAAAGGTACGAGTTTATAGCAAATTTATTTTTACGTAAATGGTAGGATATAAATTTAAATTATCCATTGACTAATTTACCTATAGCAAATTTTGATTAAATACAGGAATTGTTGGTGGAATAAGACAGGATTGTATAGATTAATTAGTACCAGTTAAAGACAACAAACTATTCTATTTTGAAATAATAATGTATTTTTATTAAAGTTTAATTTACTAATTATGATAATAATTTTGGTATTAATTATTATTATTGGAAAACTCCTGTCATAACCAATTATTGGAAAGATTAAAGTACATATTGCAACATCTGTTGTACAGATTGTAATGGAGTTTGAAGAGAAATTTAGTAAAATTTATGCAAAAGGTACGAGTTTATAGCAAATTTATTTTTATGTAAATGGTAGGATATAAATTTAAACTATCCATTGACAAATATTGATTAAGTACAGGAATTGTTGGTGGAATAATGAGATAGGAGTGTATAGATTAATTAATAGTACCTGTTACAGACAACAAACTATTCTATTTTGAAATAATAAAGTATTTTTATTAAAGTTTAATTTAGTAATTATAATAATCATTATGATATTAATTATTATTATTGGAAAACTCCTGTCATAAGCAATTATTGGAATGATTAAAATATCATATTGCAACATCTGTTGTACCTATCTTTTAACCTAAAATCTCTTACTGAATTTGAATTCTTGTAATTTAATAAAACAAAATGTTGATCCACGAATATTACCCATTTTAACATTTCAACACTTTTAATAATAACCATTTTCGCAAAAGGAAAAATTGAAATATCATTCAATGGCTGTAGCAAGGAATTATTTAATTAAACATTTATTTATTTCACATCTACCATAAATTCCAAGATATACAGATGCAAACACCGTAATACAGATAAGGGTTATTTTCACCCTAAAGGACCTAATCGTCGCTTTAAAAAAGCTAGTTTGAAGCATATCCCAATATTCCCAGTAATCCCATAAAATTCCCAAAAAATTGGATTTTTCAAGCTACCTAATATCCCTTATTAAAAAATATGCAATAAAAATAATTGCAATTAAAATATATCATTTTCCTCACAGCAATCAAAGAAATGAAAAATAACGCGAAAAGAAGTTCCATAGAAAAGAGGATTGGTAATGAAAGAGGAAAGTCATGGTGCCGGATAAAATTCGTCGATTTGCCACGTGATTTAAATTCGGTGGGTGCTCATTACCGAAATGCATAATATTTGTTACGCGCATAGACACCCCCTCCAGACATTTGCGCACGTGTTCGCGGCGAACGTCTATTCCGATAATTTTATGCTATTTTATGAGAGATTCTTGCCCATAAATTTCATACGTTTGTCCGCGGAGCATGAGGACAGAATTATGAGCGTCACATGCATTATTACATCGAACGACTCCGTGGTAGGCAGGTACGTGCCTATCTCCAGGGAAGTTTCGTACAGGGGAGAAAAAAAAAATGGAGAAAGAAATATCGCTGAAGTTATTGCATTCGATTTTCCCCTGTCTAAAGGCTTTGATGTATTTCCAGCAAGTTCATGATCGATTGCCGTGTAATCGCAATCATCGGTGCATTATTTAAATCGAGGCACGCAGATGTCTCTTCAAAATACAGAAAATGTATCACCTCCATACGCAATTTATAACTTTCGCGTTATTAATTGTTATTAGCTTCGTGTTTTATATCGTTTCGATTTACTGGCAAGTTACGAATAACCATTACCTGTGTCTCAGGTGAAATAATACTGGGTGGGTAATTAAATATCGCAGTGAAGATGTTTATGGTGACGCGAGTGACGGTGTCTGATATTTCAAAGAAGCTACTCAAATTTCTCGTTTGTGGATGTAAAATTGATAAATGCGACAGGTATTTCGTGTGCTTTTGAAGCAACAATTTTAAATATTGCTTGTTCTTGTTCATTCTTGAAATAAATATATCATACAAAGTTTAGAATATAGCGAAGATAAAGGAAATTTTAATGAATTAAGGAGAATTTTTATATTATATGAGCAGCTCATTTACTAAATTAATTATTTTCACGAAACAGAAAGTGGAAAATTACAGATATATGAAGTTAGGTATTAATAGAGTACTATGGAACTAAAATTGTGAAAGATTAAAAAAATTGGAGTTAATTATGTTGCCATGTATATGACTCGAAGCTTGGAAAATTTTTGAGACGAATTAACAAAATAGAATATCGAGATACGAAGGATTTTGTATCTATTATAGTTCCTTTCGTAAATTATGTCAACTGTGAGGAAAATAAATTTCTATTTACTCCATTGTACTTGTAATTATTTACCTACAGAGTCACTTTACAAAGTACATAATTTATTATAATAATATGACTGGCATAAAGAAACCAATAAATACTCACATTTTGGAGAATTGATACGTGTATTATTTCTTGCACTATGTGATTTAAAATTTCGATCCATGTGTGCTTCAAATCAGAAAGGAGACTTAAGAGATACTGACAATTTTTATAATAAGGATATGACTGGCATAAAGAAAAAAATAAATATTTAAATTTCGAGAACTGACATGTGCGTTATTTCTTATATAATATATAGAAAATAAATGTACATTATGTATATAAAATTTTGATCCATGTGAGCTTCAAATTAGAAAAGAGACTTAAGAGATACTGATTAAAATTAATTTCCACGTACGCAAGTATCATACTTCATAACCTCAATATCAGATTCTGAAATCAGTCACAGTCATTGTTCTTAAAAATGATTGAAAAAGATGAGCACCCAAAGCGATGATAAAATACTCAACAATCCCAATGATCGATAGAATCCTGGATCAAGTGTCATTGCGAATTCCCAGCAAAGTTTACCACAATTCATTCAGTTATATAAACAATTGCTCAACTACCGATTAAATACAGAACATCATACTTCGCAAAGACCCTCACAGTTAGCTTTGAACATCTGTCGCACAGTTCTCATCGCGACTTGAATGAAAGAGTCCGAAACCAGCCACTCGTGCCTAACAAAGCCAACACTCGACTAGCTGCCGCCCCAACGAACTCGAAATCCCAATCCACTCTCGAATTAACCCTCAGAAATGCACAGAGATCAGAACCTACATAATAATCGCGCCAATCGCCATTTAGCAAAAATGCAGTGCGTAAAGCTGAAAACCGGGAATCTCTTGCAACCCGGTGGTATTATTCCGATTCGCTTCGTACAACGAGCTCATAGTCGGGTATCAAAGGAACATGGAAAAAGCAAGCGGAAGCGGCGGGCCAGGAGACGGGGAATAAAAATAGAGCGGAAAACAGCGCGACGAAAGGGACGCAGCGGATGAAGGTGGAACGGCGAGCAGCGTGGCAAAGCGGATCAATGGTGGCAGAGAGCCGAGAAAGGGGTGCATACACGTGGCAGAGGAACAAAGGTCTTTCAGCGTGCATCGCCAGCCCGAGCACGCTTCCGCGCCGCGCCGGAAGTTTCGGCCAAGGCAGCGTGGCCGCGCGAGAGCGCGTTTTTCGCGGGAATACCGATTGGTCCACCTTGGAGGCTGCGCATCCGGGCAAGTTTGATATTGGCTAGCGCGCCGGAAGACAAGCGAACCCTTGTGCCGTGCCATTGGCAAGGGGCGGAGCCAGCCCAAGCTTTCGCGAAAGCTCTTTCTCCCTCTCTGTCCAGACCTGTTCGCCACCTCACCTGCTCCCTTCCGCTCGCCCCCTTCTCCGAACTTCTTCGCCCCTATCGTTCCACCCCTCGTCGTTCCCGCACCGGATTCCTGCACAGCGGAACCTCGCCGAGGCACGAAGGCCTCCGCGCAATTTGGGTCACAATACCAGCCAGTTTTTCCGCTGCCAAAGATTTCGCAGGCCCGAGAATCAGGCTGGCCTAATCCCCACCAGTGTCGTGTGCACCAGCTCACGTGCCACCACGCATCGAACAACTGCCTCCACCAATCTCCTCCTCCTCCTCTCCACCTGTACGCGTCCGACAGAGCTACCTGCCTACGTCGAGGAAGGAGTACGATCGTGTGGCGGCATCATTCTCACACTCGCCAATAGATGGATTCCTACCTGAAAGACTTGCTTCTAGCAAGTCCTCGGTAAAAGAACCCTCCGTTTCCTATATATACAATTTGTTAGAACAGCTAACTATAAACAAGATATCGGTATAATAGGAAAGGATATTTGGATAATTAGGATGATCGACACACCACATCTGTGTAGATTCACCGTGACTATTGTTATTGTTCTAGAATGTTCCCTTCCAGGAATCAACGCTCATGCTAGCTACGCAAGTCAGTCGCGTAAGAGATACTGATGTAACAAGATTTGCTTTACAAATATATATATATGTAGAGATGAGATTGGTGGTAGTATAAAGAATTATTTATTAATAATAAATTAACAATGTGCGAGTGATGATTAAACACACGAATCTATATCGATTCCTAACTTAAGACTACGCTCAACTTAACAACGCAATGACAACTCAGCCTGCAACAACTAGCTGCTCACAACTAAAACTGTCTACTAAGAACAGCACAAAAGAACTGTCTACTAACCACTTATTGCCTTCTCTTATATCTTCCCCGAGGTATAATGTTTTATATCTTATCTTATCTAATTATATATTATAATTAAATTTATGTAAACGTTTTCACTAGCAGGCCTGGGACGAAACGCATCCCTTCCTTTTCCTATTGTCCCTTCTAGCTACTCCGCTACCAAAGGAGACCTGAGACAAGCCGACATCAATGACGGTGGCGAAGGACCCCCTCGAACGCTGTATTAAATGTCGAATTGTAATATTAAATGTTACGAAAAGAAAGAAAAAGAAGGGAGCCTGCTAGGTAGCCTTACTGACGAGTCCCCTAGCAGACCCAGGACGGAACGCTCATCCCTTCCTTTTCCTTTCCTTTTCCATTTAGCTCCACTGCCACATCGAGGATACCTGTGACAAGCCGACATCAACGACAGTGAGGAAGGATCCCACAATCATAACGAAAAAGAAGGTGAATCGTCGGGACCAGAGGTACCCTGGACGACTGAGTCCAAAGATTCCTAGTTTCCAATTTGACCATAGCTATGGCGCTCGTGTCACGAATGTCCGTTAATGTCCAGCGACAATAATAAGTCGGGGGTTGGGGGAGCTAGGGTCGCTGACTGGTGCCCGTGGGCCCCAGGGGACGGCAGTGGGATCGGTTTAGGTGCGCAGTGGAAAAATAAGAGGGTAAGGGTGGAAAAGGAGGGAATCGGGGATTCGTGGAGAGTAGGGAGTTTGTAGGTTCTACCGGAGGTTCTTAATAAATATATTAGCAGCTCTGCCTCCAAGCCAGCCACCCGTTTCCTCATGGGGGTGAGATTTTAGCTTCCGACACCGCAAAGTATGCTTAAGATAATCAAGCTTGTCAATAATGGAAGCCACTGGCGAGCAAACAAGCGGCACGCCGAATGCTCTGTGTAATCTTGCTGCAGCTCGGACCTTCTTCTGCTCACGATTGCACCCCGAATATCTGGAGATTCCAGAAGATTCGAGGGGTACCAGCGAGCCTACCGGTTGTTCCTTCGCGTAGTGTAGGCTTCGTACATGCATGATTTAGTCGAAAGTTAGAGGAAGAAATTTGAGGCAAAGCGTGGAATATAGACGAGGGTAGTTTTTGAATACGAGATCTCGAATTGTGTTTCATTATATTCGTGATTCGTAGTGTGGTGTAAGATTGAGACATTTTAACACTAATTTTTTTAATTCGAGATTAAATTTAATGTTTGCAGGGTTTAAGTATAGGGGTATTTATTGATAATTGCAGATGGGAGGAATGCGTCATACGGTATGTCCTTTTATACTTGGGAATGGAATATTTATACTTCTTTATTTTAAAGACACCACGTATATTGCTAAGTCGGAACTTGGGAATGGATTTAGAAAGCTGATATATCAATTTTTTTAAATAACCATAGCACAAGTATGCTACTATTAATATTTACCCTATTTATTAAAAGCTATTAAGAAAGGTGCAACTAAAATAAAAATGTCGTTCTTTAAATATAATTGGAAATCCATGTGCAATTACTATAGTTATTTATGACGCGGAATATTTTAGAATTAAGTTCGATTTGAGCATTAAGAATAGTATTGATCATTCACAAATACATAGTACTGGTAGAAAGTGTTAGGGCAACGAATACATTCGTAGAAAATTAGGCTTTGTATTATGGAAATATTCGATATTTATATTTTCAAGTCAATTAGTTATATTTGGATCACTAAAGCTACTGGTGATTGCTATAATTAGTACCACCTTAAAAATCATAGTTTTTAAAGTCATTTAAGAAAGAAGAGTAAAATTTTTGAAATTTTGTATATGTAGCATTAATATCAAAATGGAGAATAGAATAGTATACTTTCAATAGTTAATATTTCATTATCATAAGAAAGACAACATGAGAATAATTCAGAAACGACAATTATCATTTGACAAATCTACAAACAACATTATACATATCCTACATATCCACCATAAGGGATAAAATGAAACTGCAATAAATTAAAACTATTTAATATCCTGCACTAATTTGCATATTTAATTCCTTCAGCACTCACACCAGTAGTATCAAGCACGAAGTCCATAGATCAAGACATGAAATTGAATTTAACAAAATGATAGGACAAAATTTTCAGAAATAATTTTTCGCATTTTTATAATTTTTTTAAATTCATTAAGAAATTAATAAATGTGAAACCTAACATTTTTCTATAGACAGATATATTGTCTAGGACCCAAAATTGAATTTAACATCACTGTCTTACATGGTAGCTGTATTAATACCTACGATTAGACAAATAAACAGTGTAAATATATAGGTATACCTGTATGTGTAGACATGTCACGTATCCATTTTCATTGACGAAATATTACCAATTAAAATTTTATTTCATTAACACTAAACCTTCCATGACCTAAATTACTGTTTCCAAAATTTTTATTAAAAATTCCGCATTAAGCGTTATCGTCTTACTCGTCATAGCAATTTCTCTGCCAATATATGTAAAATCATTTTTCCAATGTCTCTCGTTATTCCATTTTCTTTAAAGATTCTGCTTCTTTCTTGCTCACCGGTTATGCCATTGTAACAAGTTTAGTAGTTGTAACAATTTTTCAAGGACAGAAAATTACCATTTCTTAAACAAACACGTAAAATCGTAAATCCGGCGAGGCAATTAATAAATAATGTAAAATTTTTGGGAACCGACACGGCGTTCCTGCTCGCGACCACGAGCACGTCCGAAGCAAATTCGGATATCGGGTGACCGATAAAAAATGAATGGTCGGTGGTTCATTAATAACGCAAAGGCAGGTAGCTTGATACAAGAAGACAATGGAAGGTGGATCTTGGACGTGGAGAAAAGGAGCTTCCGCCGGATGACCCCGATTCCAGGGCGAAAGAAAAATGGTGCTTCCCAAGCCTAATCGACGATTCAAGAATTCTATTCGTCCCTTCGGTCTAATCTCCAGGAGGTATTTCCCTCTGTTTCCCTTAATTCCTCATCGCTGTCGCAGTTGCTTCCTTGGACGGACCGCGGGGGTCGCGGCGCGGAAGGGGGCGAGCAGCTTAATTTTGATTCACCGGCAATTCGTGTACGGCGCTGGCTCGTCGGCAGCATATTTTATTCACCGGCGCGGAGAACTTTTGTCGTGGCCCTCTAAATTTCGTTCCAGGCCGGCGAAAGAGAGAAAGATGTACGGGTGGACGTTGTCGACGACGGGTCGCTCATTAATTTCTAATGAAAGAGCAGCGGCCGGCGTCGGGCCGCAAACGACGCTAATAAACCGCCCTGTTGTAGTTTCTAAATCAAGCTAATCAAATTCCGAGCACGTGGCTGAGTTATCGAAGGAAAGAAGTTCCAGCAGGGATAAAGGATGGCGCGAGCTTTCCTTTTTTGGCTCGTTAAATATGCTATAAAAGTAACGAGCAAGTCCATTCTCCCGTATGACCTGTGGACACGAAGTTTCAAGTAGTTCGGAAGTCAGTGGCGAAAGAAACGGATCGGAGACTTCGTTACCCACTGAGAATAACCGAGTTCCCTGCCCGAATTAATTTAGACGAGCTGGAATTATTTAAATCAATTATAAAAGTGTATTCGATTAGGCGAACTAATTCCGTTTACATAGAGAGCGTTCACGATCGTTCAATTAGACACTAGCTGCCAACATGGCGGAAATAGGGTGCTAGAGACGCAACATATTCCCAGACACGGGGATAGTGATTTTTCCTAGTTTTCCTAGCTGGAAAACTTCCAATGATTCTGAATTTCTTCAACCTATTCAGGAATACTGGTACATAACGCAATACGTGTTTAGTTGTTTTAAAATTATGATAATTAATAGCGAAATGAAAATTAGAAGCTGTTGGAAAATTATTTACCATAGAATCACTCGATAACAAAAAGAAAAATCTACTCAAATGCTTATTAGATTGTGATCGATATAAAAGAAATTAACACGTTAATTCATACATAATGCATAACGCAATACGCGATTAGCTTTTTTAAAATTATAATTATTAATAGGGAAATGAAAATTAGAAGCTTTTGGAAAATTATTTACCATGGAATCACTCGATAATAAAAAGAAAAATCTACTCAAATACTTATTAGATTGTTATCGATACAAAAGAAATTAACACGTTAACTGGCATGGTAGTCATCAATTATCGACGCTTGTTTCCTGGGGGGGGGGGGGCATGGTGGTCACCAATGTCCGGCGATACTAATTTTTTAAATTTATTCCAACCAATTTTTGAATATTTGAACGACATAAATAAATAGAGAAATTTGAACAGAAGAGATTAATAATTGGCGCCTTAGCCTGATCAAGCATCGGCGTAGACATGGAATCGGTGATAACCGTTCAACACGAGATTAAACGAATGCCAACGTAACTTGTCCCACTGTTAGATCAGACGCAACAAAGGATGTTAAGAGTGTTTGGAACCTAGGACGAAAGTGATCGCGTGCAAGAGGATCGAGTGTAAGGGATATTTGTGACAGAGTCGAGTGTCAGAAATGAGCGAAAATCTACGAATGCGCCCTGAGTGTATCCTAACCAGGTCTAACGCTATTAACGCATTGCATACCGCATAGAATTCTCTAAGACATAGAAATCTATAAGCCAGGGACCACACGTTTTGACAAGACAGTGTGTTGACATCTAAGGTCCATAACAGATGGCGCGTGAAAAACGAGAAAACTTGTGAGCGATATGCAATGTGTTAATTTAGAGTAGGCCGCATCCCAGCAACATTGTCGCATCCGAGTAAACGGGCCTTACAACCCCGCGAAACTCCCACCGTGCGAGTTGCAGGGTTCGGGACGCAACGCGCATCGTGTAAGGAGAAAGCGAATAGGACGTCGAGATCAAATGGGATAGCCTGATCAAGCATCGGCGTAGACATGGAATCGGTGATAACCGTTCAACACGAGATTAAGCGAATGCCAACGTAACTTGTCCCACTGTTAGATCAGACGCTACAAAGGATGTTAAGAGTGTTTGGAACCTAGGACACAAGTGATCGCGTGCAAGAGGATCGAGTGTAAGGGATATTTGTGACAGAGTCGAGTGTCAGAAGTGAACGAAAATCTACGAATGCACCCTGAGGGTGCCACCGAGGTCGCGTGGGAAATGCGTGATTGAGGAAGAAAGCCTGAGTGAGTATGAAAGAATTCAGAGTGCAAGGTTAAATAAGGGTGCAAGGATGCGAGCATGTCAGCTTGATGCCAGCAGAGATTTAAATCAGAAGTTTCATAAATCGGTTGGAAGAAAGTTGTCAGAGTGCATATTTACTATTGTATCACATTAATCCAATATTCTATTAATAAAGCTTATTTTTGTTCCGGTAACTCTTTGGGGCACGCTGAGATTAGGTCAGTTGTAATTCAGAATTCATCGAGAGTAAACGTGCGAACGAGTATCGTGAGAAAGGGCAATCGTAAGTAAATATATTTCATCGATAATTTTTACAATAATATGTGAGTTTGTTGTACAACAACCGTATATTTGTTATAAAATTATAGTTTACACACGTCTTATATCCTAATTGTTCACTCTCACGCTTCTTATAACAAACTGAACTTTCTTATAACATATTGACTCTGATCCATAGCAACTGCACAACACCACGCATTTTAGATTTTCCACTCGCATTTCTGAAAATATACGTATCTATATTCGTGCCATTACTCGACCTCACACACTTGCATTCACACTAATAAAACCAAATCCACGTAATATTGTGCAATAATATTGTTAAATTAGTATTTAATGCATTCATTTAATATCTACGACTAATAATTGTGGTGGATAATGAAAACTTCACGCTCTTACTTATCAAACTATTTATTAATAATATTAATTATTACAAGGATTCTCTCTATATTTCTAGATTATTATTTATCGCACATTCTCACGCAGTAAAGAGACATTCACGCACCACACGGTCGGACACACACTCGCTTCTTCTTCGCGCTTCTTTTGTTTTTCCGTTTTACCAACCATCCACATTCACTCGTCACCACGCATTACCTCTCACTCGTACCAACTTAAAAGCTAAACATCCCCACAATAATGACATCTTATCGTGAGTGAGGTTAAATGAATCTCATTTGTCCTATAATTGTGCAATGTGTGATCTAAATATAATGTGACCGTGTGCCGTTTAATGTAAATGATATTTAACTCTTTGGGGCACGCTGGGATTAAAAGTGTCCCACCTTTTTGATGCACCGTAATGCATGATGGGACATTTTTAGTCCCACCTAGAAATATTGCAATAACTGCATGCGTATAGGTTTATATTTCATCTTATTTACGTAAAGCAGTTGGTAATACCTTCGACAAATGTTATAAATACATTCGCTTGTGTTGGTAACATTTAACATGCCAATACAGGTTCATCAATTGTTGCAAGCGTAAAATTTATTACGACAATCTTATTTAATAATACCTTCAACAAATGTTATAAATACATTCGCTTGTGTTGGCAACATTCAACATGCCAATACAGGTTCATCAATTGTTGCAAGCGTAAAATTTATTACGACAATCTTATTTTTCCCGGTCTTATGTAAAAAATCGTAAAAGTATGTTAATTTTTATAAAAATTAATTCTGTACCAATTTTGTTGCATTTAAAACGCAATAAAATTTCTATGCAACATGGGTCTATTTTATTATCTGAAATCCCGTGTCCCAAAGAATTAAACAATATT
Source organism: Eufriesea mexicana (assembly GCF_001483705.2). NCBI lineage: Eukaryota > Metazoa > Arthropoda > Insecta > Hymenoptera > Apidae > Eufriesea > Eufriesea mexicana. The sequence continues at coordinate 234,521 of NW_016907949.1, read as the reverse complement.
GGCGTTATAAAGTACAAAGGAATTATGAAATTCCATGATAATTCTCGTTTAATTAACATACCTATCCTAACAAATAAAAATTATTCTTATTTGTTACCAATACCAAATATTAAATACAACAGAACAGGGACCTCGAATAAAGCTTCACAATTCCTCGACATTCCCAGATCTTCAAACGAAAAGAAAACAACCCTTGTTTTCCAAAAGTTAACCACTCGATCTACGTAATAAAAAGTCCATCCCAGTACTTGGATTCATGCAAGTGCAGCAGCAAGCAGTCATAAGGAACTAATTCACAATCGTGACGAAAAGCTACCCAGTCTGAACCCACTTTGCATCGAAACGTCCCCGAAAACGAGCTTGGAAAATTGAATTATTCGTATCAAACGATATCAATATTGCATCCCGTGCTTCGTCCTCTTCCTTCGACCCAACCTGACCGAAAATAGGAAGCTCCTCTTGGCCGACAAAAGATTTTCAACGAGACTTGGAGGGAAAATTACAACGAAGAAGTTGGGAACATTTAAAGGAGCCGGGAGAGGGTGGCGGAGGGTGCAGAGGGGTATAATAACACGTATAATGCGACAGTTCGAAAGATCCGCCCAGCGTTTCGGATCAAACTTCTAATGGCAGTTGGCACTCGTCTTTCACAAGCGATTTCAGTGCGAGACGAGTCGCATTAAGGTAACCCATGGAGGTGTACGATTTCATACATCTTTGAATAGAGGAGCTGCTATGCCAGCCGAAGTCAGAAACTTGCCTAGCGTTCTCCAACCTATTTCCACCGTTGATACTAGACGTCTTAACTTCGTAAAACGCTATTTTGCCAAATTCACTTGCCCCGGCCATGCTCGAGTTTTACGACGGCGTGGCTATATTTTCAGCCCCGGAATAAGGGGACCCGGCCCCGTTTTCACTTTTTACGACCGTATGTGCTACGCCAGTGTACAGTCACGGTTATACCTGCGTTTTAAGTATGATAGAGTTTTTGGCCGTGATTATCCGCGAGTTTGTTCCTTCCTAGTTGCTTCTGCACTTTTGGATCCTCCGTGTTATTCGAGATCGCGATGGGGTGGGTTAGGTTAGAGTTGGGTTTATGATATCTGCCTCGTAAATAAACCGATACTAATAATATGTGTTATTATATACTCTATAGGTAATACGTATACAACAACGTATTGTTATTATTACGAATTACATGGTATCATATATATTGTTGTATAATATATGTACATTATGCAGGATATTTTGTTTATTAAATAATGGCAGTATTGGTACTGGAAAAGTGTTACGTTTATGGTACTAAATTTTTTAAATAATACTAAACCTGAATATAAATATAAATTTCTATCGAAATATTTTAATTTTAAGTACTTTAAATTATTTTAAGCTATATTTTAAGTATTTTAATTTCAAAACAGCAACGGAGATTGTTTCTGATAATTGGAAATAAGTTTTGCGATAGCGTTATATTTACATATTACAATTTTAAGTACTAATTAATACGATTCTAATTCATATCACAATTCTACCACTTTAAAGCAGCACGATGTGAATATTAATCTTGAGAAGAATTTCACGAAACTTACACTTATTGCTTTTCAAATTAATGTATTCGCCCTTCTACTATACTCATCGTCAGTCGAGTCTGGGAGAAGAAGAAATCAATGCAACAGAAAACCTGGCAATTTTAGCTCTAAACAAGAAATCAAGAACGGAAAAGGAATATTTAACCCCCTATAACACCATAAACTTAAAAAAATCATATACTGGCCTGTCTATATCTTTTTTTTTTTAAATAGTTTATTGCGAGTTGTTTTCATTATTCGAATATTTTTATCTAAATATACTGATGTGTTGACTGTTAAAAAAACGTAAAAGATATTGGCGTCCATTTCTATCCGCAAAAATTATTTCAGGTACTATATTTACAAAATTTCTGCGAACATATGACTACTTTTGACAAGACTGATACTAGCTTATATTTAGACAGAAATATAATAATATATATTTATTTATCTTCACCGTGCTATTACAAACATTATCATTTATGTAACATGAATTTAACTATTCTTTATACTAGTAGTTCCACTGTCAATGTACAAAATGTTATTCCTGTGAGTGTGGTTTTATATGTGTAAATGCAAATAAAGTTGAATAAGCGAAACTCATTTGCGATGATATAAATATAACATGTGCGAGTGCAGTCTAGTATGAATGTTTGAAAAAATGTTTAGAAGAATGTGCCAGAATAAAAGAATTATGTGAGAATCGTCAAAGAGGAAACGTGGAATAATAAGAGTGAGAGAGAGAGAGAAAGAGAAGAATTTTCTAGATAGTGTCAATCATTTTGTTTAAAATAACAGTATTTCATTTCTTCAATTTAAAATATAAATAAATACCAATCTTTTTGCGAATTTTTCATTTCTTCAATTTAAAATATAAATAAATACCAATCTTTTTGCGAATTCTTGTCAATATTTAATATTATTATATAAGTATATTAATTTGTTAACTATTAAAGAACGTAGAAGATATTGGTGTCCATTTTTATCCACACACACGTCATAACACTGCTTAAGAACTTCCTACTCTTTCCGTCTTTTCATCTACGACCTCGGAAAAGGAAGTAGTTCCGGATAGCCGACAGGATCCTCTAATACCATCAAAGATTGAGCGAAGAAATCCGCGGGTACCTTCTTGTCTTCGAGAAGTTGGACAAGCACCGGGGCAAGGAAAATCAGTAATCCGTCTCAGCCGGAAGCCTCGAAGCTCTTGAAACCTTCGCGGCTTGACATTAGAAGACCTAAAACGCTGCTTTCATCCCCCACGTTCCATCCGCGCACTCCACTAATGTTCCCTGTCGTCCTGTTGCGCCGGATTTCCGGCCAAGCCGTGCACTCGACCCTTTGCCCCGGGGAAAATAACGACGGATTTTCGACCATGAGACCGGCCACCTCTCGACTAACGAAGTAATCGTAAAACAACGTCCTATTATTACACGCGTCAACGTTATATAGGCCAGACTCGAGGGAATATTGCAAGTCGCGCCGACAAGGAGTATAATTTTCTCATTTAAACGCTGCTTTATCGGGAATGTTTTAATCGTTGCACGTGATACCGACCGGTATACGCCGTTTTTAACTAAGCCCTCGTGGTATAGCGTTACGGCCCGTGATAAACGTTTCTAAATGAGAAAGAAGGGAAAAAAGAAGGTACTCGAGCATGTATTATTTAAAAGTACACGGTGAACCCGTATGTATCCGTTCGTTTAATTCACGCATTTCCATGGAATAGAAGTACTGGCTAATCTGTTATCTGGTTCGATGTTGAGCAGAAGAAAGAAGGAATAAATGAGAAAGGAAAAAATTCTTGGTTCCAAGTAAGTGAATGATTTTGTATAATTATTGGCAGCGTAAATATTGCTGCTGATATTGGAAATTTTGAAAGTTGAGAGACATCATTTTTGGATTGTGAAAAATCGAATTGAATTATTTTACTTTTGGTATAGGTTGCTTATATAAAAGCTTGCGAGGTGTGATCGGTAGATAATTGTGAATATAATAAAATTCATTTTGGGCAATTCTGTACATCACGAGATTTTGCAAAGTATCGACAAAGTGCAAAGAATATTAGGTAATTGTAAAATTGGCAAAATTTACTTCCAGGTAAGTTTGAATATTACAAAGTTCTGTGAATTATATAGGTATAATTTTAGGTAACAGTAAAAATAGGAAAATTTATTTCTGAGTAATTTTGAATAAAAGCCAAGGATATAATATTAAATAGTTGCAGAAATAGTAGGATTTAGTGTTAACTAATTTTAAATATGACAGAGGTATGCGATTAAAGAAGAAAATATCAAATAATTAATGAAATAATAAAATTTAAAATTGCGAAAGCAAATATAAATAGTATAAAAGTACAATAATATTGTACATGGCGTTAAAGCGGATACTTAATAATAAATAACTTTACTACGTCCGCATGGTAATAAGCTAAAGTATAAAACATAGGAGCAATAAAGTAAACAGAGAATATGAAATACATTCATGAATGATTTTTACATAAATCTTCGTACAGTGACAGAGACTTGCATGTATATGTATTTCTTTGAAATAATGTACTCGTTGCCATAATCAACGGCAATCTGTACCTGTTCATAGTAATAAGCTGCTTTTTCATATTTATCATAGTTAGCACCCTAAGGGTGTAACCTAGTGTAACCTAGCTATTTGAAATTATCGTGCCTCCTTCCAACTACGCAGGCTATGCAAACATCACCGTATGGAAATTTATGCGATTGTACATGCATGTATGTACACACTACAGAGGTTTGCTTGGCGTATCGATGCTAGAGAACTATTCTTTTACCGCGGAATATTTGATGTTCAACCACCGGCCACTTGTCAGCGTCTTACCGCGAATTCTTGATATCTATTTCCCGAAACCAGCAGTGACAATTATTCGAGCATGCTAATCGCGATATTGGCATACTAAGAAAGTGCGATAAACTTTTGACACACGTCGATATTTTAATTTTCAAAATCAGTACGATCGAGTTTTTTTATATTTTATATTTTAAATGCTGTAAGCGTTCCAAATATGCACAGTTTAAAGGAAAAATGTTAGTATACGAAATTATAATATTTATTTTAATGTAATATATGAATATAATTATTTCAAAATTTCGAAATTATTTTAAAAGCTTCGAATATTAGTCGTTTGAACTCCCGTGTGCGACTCGACTGTAAATTCACACAGAGTTATCTAGAAATTTAGAAAAGAGGGAAAGAAATTATTTAAGAAAGAGGGGAAGAATATCCCCACCGACGAAAAATACTTTTTCACGCACAGTGACGGCAGGGGTCCCGAGTCAATGGGGGCCTAGTTAACACGTTGAATGCCACGCCAGTTTTACAGGGATTACCCATAGCGCCTATAGACGTCCTTCGTGTCACAAACGCAAAATTTCTAAGCGCCTATGGGCGCCCTCCGTGTCACAAATGCAAAATTACTAAGCGCCTATGGACGTTCTTCGTGTCACAAATGTAAAATTTCTAAGCGTCAATATGCGCCCACAGTAGCGTGCCAGACACCGGTGACCCCCGTGGCATTCAACGTGTTAATGTCTTTACGACCACCCCCCATAACTCGCGGACGCGCGGACCACGACGCATTGGGCCAGGTCAGTGCCAAAAAGTGCGGCAGTCACAAGAGTGCGGGGTGGAGTATTTTCGAGAATAATAAAATAAACTCTAGTAAAATCGGATACCGTGCCTTCGATTACCTAATCCCACCTACGATAATCCCTTCAAAATGGTCGTCACTGTGATAAAATGGCATCACAGATGCACAATGAAGATTCAGGGTACCGAGTCGAAAACTTGAGCAAATTTAATTAAGACACGCACGCATAAAAGGAAAGCACGAAGATCCATTGAACGCGTTTTATAATACTTAGCTCCAACATCCGGTTTATTAACGAACGTACCGAGTACGCTGAAACTACTGCCTATTATCTCAATCCACTCTTCCCTTCCTTTCTTACGTCATCGATTAACTCGAAGCAAATTCCGCTTTAACTTAACGCGATTTTTATCAGGCTTTCCATTAAGGGCCTGAGCTTCGCTTAAATCGATGAAGATAGAGACGACGTAATGCTTGCAAATTTATTTCAAACAGTTTTAAATCTGCACGACGGGCGCAATTAGGGCAGAGAATCTTCGAAACTGTCCATCTCGAGTGAAAAAGGGAAAAGAAAGAAATGGTAGAAGGATCCATGCTACAAATAAAATGATATGAAATAAGATAAAACGTAAAGTAGTATTACGTGTTTAATTTGTCATGGAAAATTATTCCCATGCTTTCTTATCTTGAATTCTCGCAGTTAAAGATAATAAATAGTTAAATAATAAGCAGATTAATAAATTTTCATAGTTTCACATCACGTATATGCAAAAATAATTTAATTTAAGAGAGCATTAACCTACAAATTAATAATAACGTTTATTACATAAATATATATTGGAACTTCAAAAAATGTATCAAATAAAATTAAGATAAAGAATAAAGAATATAAAATATACAATACTATATATCACACAGTGTAAAATATTATACTATAATATAAAATAAAGATTAATGATTTACAAATGAAATATATGATATATAAATAAATTTTTATATGCTATATACTTTTGTGGAGACCCCCACACTTTATATAAAATCTATAGGTTCCCTTGTAATTTAAATATAAAGGTATACATTTTGATACCTCAAGGTACATAAACTTTACAATTTCTATAAACCATAAGCCATAGAAGACTATAAAATCGAAACTATAAACTATAAAGGTTTATCCGTTCCCATACAAAACATAACCTATACTGACCCATACAACGAGAAATAAAGACAGAAATAAATATGAAATTATCAATAATAATTCCAAAAAATATTTAAAGTTGTTTCTCGATAAAGATCCAGTAAACCAAATTCTGACAAAATACAAATTAAATCGCATCTCACGCACGAACACCAAGTTACCCATCCGCGAATACTCTAACAAATCCTAACCTCACTTTTAATACGGTACAAACAACTAACACGCGCATCAACGAAAGCCATTTCTTCGTCCAATTACAATTAAACACGAATAAATGCTTTCACCGTCACCGCCAGCGATAACCACCACTTACCGAACGTAACAGAGCGCCATGGGCAACATAACCAAGAAAACAAACGAGTGGAGATCCTACTCGATTATACACCGCACGAAAAACTTCAACGCATTCTCGCATGGCGGCGCTGCGGAATACCTAGAGGAACGAAGAACGAGATGGAAATAGGAGCAACAGAATTTCTGGCACCCACGGCCACCGTTTATTGCTCGCGCATGAACAAAAAGTGTGTAAACCGTGTTGGGTGAAACCAAAAAGTGCAGCAACGCGAGAGGACAGTTGTTCCATCCAGTCCATTTGGGCTTTATAATGTTCTTATTTGTTGTCCGCTTCGCCATAGGGCACTTAACCCAATTAGCACATCGTGGCCTCACTCTTATGTACTTATCTACCCGGCTATCTACGCGCCATGGAAGCTTATACACGCGTATAGAACACGGCACGCTGTACCGCTGGAATCTAAAATAACACCGGCCGCACACTTGCATTAATTTAATTAATTTCGGGACGCATATACGCGGTACATAATTACCAAAATGAAATTATAATAACTGTCTCCCACGGGCGCCGCTGGCGGCGCTTTTTCCCCGATCGTGGCGCCCTCATCGCGCCGGCCGAAACTAAAAGTCACGCGAGCGCTGTTTTCGCGACGCAGCGCCACTCTCACGGATTTATTAATCGTCGGAGAGAAGATCAGGGCGATTAGGCGCGTTTGCCGTGTTAGTGATTAATCGCGTTTAATAATGCGGTTAATGAATTTTGTTAGGAGGGGCACGAGTCCGTAATAACTCAAAGTAACACGAATCGTAATGTAGGTGCATGCGTGGACTAGCATGAAGGCTGTTATAAATTAATACTCGCCTTGTGAGTCTGCCTTTCTGCTTTCTCTCTCTTTTTTCTTTTTCTCCTTCTCTTTGTCAGTGAAAAATTGTAGGACGAACGCGGTGTAACAGTGAGATTCAGCTCGATGGGATTAATGTCGGGGTTGGAGACGTAGGTGGTATAATTTGGACGATTTTTCTAATTAACGATGCGATGGACAGGTGGAAGAAGTCGTATACAATTTCGATGCTTACACATTATAATTGTCAATTATCAATGTCAAGTCTGACTGACTTCGAGTGATATATTACTTCACGTAATTAACATCTTATTAATTTGTACAAATTGCAACTGTCTCTATATATTAATTAATACGATAGTAATCTTTTAAATCCGTAATAGTAATAACTATTAATCGTAAAGATACCGTAATTTTTTTGAAACAGGAGCAGCACAAGTACCTTTATGATCACTACAACTGTTTCAACAGAATTTTTATTAATGTTAATCGTTTCTCCCAATCCTTAAACTTTTTCTGCTTTAAGCATAGTATATTGTATCCTTTATCGGCCAACAACAACTGTAGATGACTCTGTACTATATTATTATTTTTCTTGTTACTAAAGGGTTATTGCCGATTAAGATAAATAAATAAATAAATAAATGAATTTTAAATCCAGTTATTCGATACTTTTATTTCAATGCCTGAGAATGAATGTCAGTAGTTAAGAATACGGTTTTACTGTTGTTATATTAATTTTTAGAAAATTTTATAAAATTCACGTCTCAATATTTAGTTTTCAATTATCCAAATATTATTAATTATTTATTTATCCCATTATTGTGATGTATTTTAAATTAATGTCGTGATATTGCAAAATATGGTTTTTATTATTACCTACCATTTTCTTTAATGCTGTATTTCATGAGATTATTTAGTTTTAGCATTATGTTTCAAGTGGATAATGCAGTAATAATATTCACTATTTCATACTAATAATACATTACTCATGTTCAGAATCTATTTTTCATACAACAAACCGCGCATCTCTGTTTCATTACGGATCATAACATACCACCACATTTTATTCCACTGAATTATTTAATCATTCTTCAAATATTTAATTCTTCGTAAACAATTCTTGTTAGCATATTTTTCTCGAAATACAAATTCTCGCTTGATATAAATAAAGAATGCTAATTCTTTTTCGCTTATGTAAAACCAGTGGAATATTTTCACATTCCAAAATGAAAATACTGCAAAATAGAAATAAACGAAAATAACAAAGGACTTCCCAAAAATTTCGCCTCGAATTTCGAAATAACAAACACAATAAAATATTAAAATCGTATATCGAGATGTGTTAAAATAATAGGAAAAAAGTAATAATATTTCGGAGGAGAAATAAAATGGCTGTTGTCAGACGCTATAATAATCCCTGGATAATGTAATATATGTACTTCTTTAAAAACCATTTTGCTTAAAATCTCGGTTAATAAGAATTCTAATGCACCCATAAAGGCTTCGCTTCAAATTCTGAACCTACCCTCGTTTAAATTTTAATCGCACAAAGTCCTCTTTTCCCTGTGTAACATAAAAAGCTTCTTCATTGCATAAAGCTTGGACTGGATGAGCGCCTCTTTCCTCGATAAACAACTTTATACGGTAATAAATAATTCGTCGATTCTCTAATAAGCACTCCACTTCTGCTTAAAATGTACCCTTTAATAAATAACGCAACCATCGATATCGAAAGAAGTTGCCCTCGCTTAAGTTCCTCGAGCTTATCAGCTAACGTCGTCGGATCGTCAAACGTCTTCTTCGTCCAACGATTAAAGGACAAAGGTAAGAAGAATTATTTATCCTATCGTAGACAAGCGCGATGTTTGCTCAGATGTAAATTAAAATAAGAGAAAATTAATAGAAAAGCGTCGATGTCGAGGGAAATTGTTTATACTTGACATTAGACACTCACTCGATTGACATTCAAGATCTCACTAGGGTCACTGGACACCCTAGCCCCAGTAGATTAACGCTTGTTTTTAATAAATATATAAATATATACTTAAGTAATAAATGGAAATGACATGATGTAGAAGAATAGACGTGCATAAGAATTAAGGAAAGGAGAAATTTGTGGATCAGATGAAAATTGGAATAAATAACGAAGCTCATTTAACACTAATCCTACCTTAATACAGACGACCGATTATAAATTTAAAATCATATTTCGATTTTAAATATTGTGTTCAATGTTTTCTTAATGTACATATAATTAATTATTCGATATTTTCTCTTCTTCCATCTTTTATTAAAATACTTCTTCTTTCCTTTAGATAGGTTTAGAGTTAAATTACTCAGCCAGTAGTACAAGCTAACATAATAGTGTCTACACACGTCTATGTATTTAAATTATAATGATTGTTGTGACACGATGAAGAAGACTAATTATGCATAACAATTAAAAGAAGGAAAAATTTGTTAACTAGATGAAAATTGGAATAAACACCGAAACCATAAACATATTGCACAAATGACCATTTTTAAATATAAAACCATTTTTCGATGTTAAATTCTGCAATTAATGTTATCGTTTTGATCACTTGACAGCATGATATTCCCTTAAATATTCATTTAATTAATTGTTCGATATTTCCTCTTACTCCATTTTTCTTTAAGATTCTTCTTCCTTTCTTTCTTACTCATAATGGTAATTTTAGTGTTAAATTTCTCACCCAGTTTTACGAGCTAACACCATCGTGTCTCACGTGTCTTCTCTTCCAAACCAACTCTGTTTAACAATTAAAAAACTTCCCAAATGTTTTCAGCAGGTATCTAACCACTTGTGAAAAGAAGCTTGACATCAGACGAAAATTGAGATAAATAACAGGAAAATTAAAATCCTCAAAATTATCTGCATTTAATTCCACAAGCTCGCGAGCCAGCATCCTCTGTGTGATAAAACTGTGAAAACTCGCGATTAAAAATCGAAGGAAGGAAGAATTATCTGTCACGCCTGAGACGATCGAGTGGTCAGTGGGTTTTTCGAGATTTGCTAGGCAGATGAGGATCCTCGTGCGATCCGTAGCGTGGACACGGGAAGCTGAGGAGGTGCGATAATGGCGGACGAGTGGGCAAGAAACGGAGGAAGACGGCGAATGAGTGAGTGAGTTTTATGTTTTATGCCTGGCGTAATGTTTCGGGATTAGCATAGTACACGATTGTAAAACCCCCCCTGGCGAGATGCAGAAGCCACAGAGAAAGCATCTCCGCTTGCACTGGCTACACGGCTTGCCTTTAACGTCCGAGTTTGCCATGTTTTTCGCGGCTGCGAAATTATTTTCAGAATCTCCCTGCTTCCTCGCCGTTTTTCCGCTTTCCGTGGCTCGACCCTTGCAAATGCGCGACTGGCTGAACGTGCCGTGGAACCAAGTTCCTATGCAAGACGCGGCACCGCAAGAAAAGAATTCTGTTTCGGTCTAGCAAGGTATTAGTGGTTAAGCAGAAGATTCTTGTAACGTGCACGGCTGATGAGTTTGAATACGACGGGACAGGGGGGAATTATCCGAGTTGTTTCGCTGAAATGAAAGTATTTCGCTCGAGGTAACGACGCAATTCAGCGTCGTCAAGAATCTGGCCAGATTCAGGGCAACGATTAAAGTTAGCGAAATTGTGTTCCAATATTTTCCTTTGCAAATAAATACCTCTTGTAATTGATCAGAAATGATCATTATAATTGATTGTACGATTTATGTATGAACATGTAATTTGATATTTAATAATACATCATATTGTAAAAATAATATTATGTACAGTAACAATAATGTGATTATGAAAATATAATAATTTGAAATATAGTAACAACACTGTGACAGTATATAATAATATAGGAATATAGTAATAAATAATATAGTAATAACAATATAGTAATAAATAATAATAATAAATTTATTTACACGAAATACTACAAGAAATATTTAGAGTTTCTATTTAAAAAATTGAGTAATTTGAAAAATTGAATAATAATAATTCAGTAATAATATTAGTGATAGCAATATAGTAATAATATTAGTGACAGTAGCATAGCAATAAATAGTAATAATAAATTGTACATTTTTTTATTTAAAGGAAATACAAGAAATATTTAGAGTTCCTATTTAAAAAATTGAATTTTTAAGTTTCTGATTCCGAATAGTAATTTCAAATTTAAATTCAACCAAAACATTTATACATTTACTGATAAAAATTAAGAAATTTTTTATTTACTAGAGTACATACATATCTAGGGTTTCCATTTAAAAAATTGAATTTTGAATTTTCTGATTCCGAATAGTAATTTCAAATTTAAATTCATCCAGAACATTTATACATATACTGATAAAAGTTAAGGAATTTTTTATTTAGGAGAAGTACAAGCACATTTACAGTTTCTATTTAAAAAATTGAATTTTGAATTTTCTGATTCTGTATAGTAATTTCAAATTTAAATTTATTCAAAACAACCTTATACATTTACTGATAAAAGTTAAGAAATAAATTAAGGACTCGCGAATTCTTCTAGGTATATTCTTTATCTCACGCAACACGTAGAATTAAAATTGAAGATATGATTTATATAAGATATTCGAAAATATTTATTTTATATTCATCCATGAGGTGCAATTTCAACATTCTACTTTTGCTTTTAATTTGTGTACCTCAGAAAATAAAGAGTAACAAATAGTAGCTCCTTTCATAATCCCTTTTCATAGTCCTCTAATCTTCTTTCGTACTTTGATTCTGTATCGACATTCCTTCCTTTCCTTTTCCTATCATCTGCGAGTACAAACAAACCTTCGTGCATTAAATGAATAAATAATTCAACCTATCAAAAGCTGCAACTGAGACATCCCAAATTTTGTTTATTACAATACACACCATGAATCTACTGGATCCTTCTTTCCTCATTATACATTCCAATACCATCTTATTATCTTATTATTTAAAATATCCCACAATACTGAAATAAAATATTCGCCATTCAGAGAAATAAAATTTCGTAACACCAAACATTTCGTACCCTCAGACCCAAATAACACCATCAGACCTAATCATCGACCATTCTCGCGATTCCTCTTCTCGCACCCCCAAAAACCTAATAACCACCCCAGCACCCTAACATCCGCGGCGCGCAACAAACACACCACGCCCGCGTTACAAAAGCTCGAACGGAGCGATTAATCAAACCGGTGGAAAAACGGAATCACGCAGATTTAAGACCACCCGACACCGTTACACGGGTCTGGAAATTTCGGCTCGCGTTCGCTGCTTACACAGGCTGCGTCGATAACCGTAACAACGGGTGCCGGCGTACGGGCACAAACAGCAATTTAAAGAGGAAAAAGCGCGGATATCCGGGGGAAAAAAGCGGCCGATGCACCGATCGTTTGGCCACGTTCCGTAAGGCAGGATCGAAATTTTCTCCGGCAAGAAAGCAATTTGTTTGCGCAGGGTGGAACAATCGGCGGCGCGGGGCTGTACGTTCTATCGGTGATCGGAGGCACGAGTGAGAAATTTTCTCTAATTCAGCTGCCGATGAGAAATGGACATCCGGTAGACACAGAGACTCGAGGCTCGCACAGCGTATCGTATCCCATCGCGTTCTATCCTATCGTATTCCATCGCGTCCTATCCTATCCTATCGTATCGCATCGCGTGGAGCGGTAACGCGCGCGTCCGCTTTATTGTTCGACGGAAAAAGAAAACGAGGGAGAGGATGGCGCGGAGCCGCGGAGGCAATCCGCGACCGGAAATTTAAAAAGTTGCGCAAATACGCAGGCCACGGGGGAGTTAAATGGGAGCCAAGGGGATGCGCCGTGGAAGGGGCCAGTTAGTAGGTTCCCGACTGCGGGACAGAGTTCCAGGCATACTTGCGAAGGTTACGCTCGCGAAATTACGTAGTTCCGAGCAATTCGCATCCGAATGACTCGTGGATGATCAAAGCCTGCACGCTAGAGGTTGATATCCTAGGCTGATACTTCTTCGAACCCCGGCCGACTTTCTCGGCTGCGTTTTTCGTGCTTCTCCAGGCTGACAGCGACGAGCTTCGTGGCTCGAAATGGATGGAGATAATATCGGACGGTTCCCGGGAAATCGAGGGGTAATTCCTCACGGAATAAAGAGATTAACTCTTTAACTGCCACGTTGGTTGTTGCGACCCTAGGACCAATGCAGCGATGTACCAGGTCAAGTGGAGGACTGTTTATATCTCTATTGGCAGCTTTCTTTGACTTGTATACATTCTTCATCACCTAGTCACCACTTGGGAAAACCTTAGCAAGGACCAATATATTACCCTTAAGACGATAGGCACAAGGACACAAATTATTTAAACTTCCACCGTCACAGAAGGACGTCGAAACTAGCACACACCCCGAATGTTATTCACAGACAATAAAATGACACACATCCACCTCTCACTTATAATACCACCGACAGAGCAGTCACGAGACAGTTCTCCAAAAAATGTCATAGAAACCGGACATTCTTCATAATTAGACTATCATCTAGGACCCACCATCAACTCAGCGAAGGAGAAAGTCACACTTCAGAAGTTTGTAGTTCAATCATCAAATCGCTGGTATCCGACGACGCACGAATTTAATGAGAGAATTTTTGCTTGTTTCGCGATGATGGGATTTTTAACGGATCTTTGCGCAGGGTCTATGCTGCGAATTTGGGAGCCTGAAAGGCTCTTGGAATCTTGGTTGTTGTTTTATGTATCTCGTGATAATTGCGGTGTCTATAGAGATGATATGATTAGCGTAGCTTTGTGATAGAATTTAATATGCCATTTTACAAATTCTCTGTGATATTACAATAGTGTTTATGGTAATTCGTGATAGTTGGGAATCAGAAGGGTAAAAGTACAGTAATAATTGAGTAAAAGACCATAAACAAAGGTATAGGAAATGCATTACCATAATTCCTAATATTTCAATATAATATTGTTTTAGGTAAAAACAGAATTCAAACAGATTAATATTTATTCAATATTTTTTCAAAATATAGTAAATCATATTACACTGGATATAATAAAGGTTATATCAGTATTTATATATATTTGAAATTTATGTATATAAATTTATATTATAAATTTATGTACATTTGTCATATACATTTATATTCTCCACAAAAAAATTAATTTTATGAAACAAATTTATCAATTAATTGTATTATTAATTATTCATAAAACTTTATTTCACTAGTAGTACCCTTCGATTTAAAAATCTCACACAGATACGAATGACATTTAAAAAATGCTCGAGTTTCCTTAGATTCGCAAACGAGTAACCAAATTCTGATGCAAAATACATCTGCATTTCATTTTCCCAGCTGTGCGATATAATAAATTTTAATTCCCTCTTTAGTATGTCAGCTAATTATAATTTTACACGAAGCAGTGATACATAATGTACCGTTTCGTTAAATATTTACTCACGAATCACTGGTAGTTACCTCACCACGAAAATGTCTCTGCAAGGAAAATAAATTCTTTATAACTTCCTCGCCCATATTCAAGACGCTTAACGCATTAATTCATGCGAAATAAATAACAAACAAATTTAAAAATTTTTCCTTCACATTCCATATGTATATAACGGTACCGTGTACGCATTAAATACCAATCCACTAAATCACGGATTTTAAAACGAGGAATACTTAATCTCCCAAGATAGTAGTAAAGTAACTGGAAGAGTACGAGTACGTCAGACGTTATCTTTTGAAACAGCCGTGACCTGTTCGAGTTTAGGAGGAAGAGAAATTTATTAAAGAAAGATTCGAGGCATGAATCATCGACGAGTCGCGTCCACTGTCGTTTTTTCCTTGCGTTTTGCACTATTGCACGACGATTCATTTCTCCATCGCCGTAACTTCCGGGCTTAAAACAATAAGAGTATGGCCACGGTATCGCGAAGATTTATTGCCAATAATTTCACTCAGACATGCGCCCATGAGCGACTTGCATGCAGCAATGAAGGCACCGTACGCTTCAAATAGCGTCACGTTTGTTTACAACCACGTGTATTAAAATTGCATTCAAACTGTCACTAATTGATGACAATCTCGTTGCAGAGTAATTCGTTGACGTACTATTACTTTTAAACTGAAATTGAGAAGCTCAGATTTATATTACGAGTGAGTGAAATTATTTATTTTATATAAGTGTCTCGACAAGTGGTCTCGAGAATTACAGATTATTCCACTGAGTTCGTAGCCTAAATAGATCTCAGATTTATGGTAATTAAATAATTAAGGAAATTAATTACAATGATCTGTCGTTCGATCTGTCGATCTTAGATATATGATAATATTGCATAATTTTTAGAATAATTAACATTGAATGACTGATTTCCATAATCAGAACCCAAATGGCAGATTGGATGATTGACAATTGAATCCTTAAATTTTTATAACCACAACTAAAATGGCAGATTGGATGACAGATGTTATTAAATTCGCTCTATCGATCGTAAAATGAAAGGATCAAACGTGAGAAATATTTCAACTTCGTTGCAGAAATGTGGTTAGAGATATTTCATGAATTATTGAAAAAACGAAGGAATTAAACATGTTCTGTGAATTTGTTTTGGTGATATACAGTTGCAAATTAGTCGACACGAATAAGGTAATAAGTGCTATTGACGTATGGAACACTTGAGGTGAACCCATTGACCTCTTGCAAACCTTTCTCTGACAATCATATAGCCTCAAGAATCTATAATGGACGGTGACTATGGATCCCAAAAATTGTACACGAATATTTCGATATTTAAAATAAAATTGAAAATCGATAGAAACCAGAATAATGAAAAATTTAAAAATAATAATAGGAATAATAGATATAACACTACCAAAAATAATAGTAACAATATTGGTAACAAATACAATATGAATAATATAAAAAATAATATTTAAGAGTAGAGAAATATTATGAATTATATATCCTGCATTGATAACTATATTGACATTAATCATTTGCACTCGACGATTTTTTAATTATAAAAAAATATCGATTCGAAGATCTTTGACAATAAAATCGACGATATTTTCAAAAATGTCAAATAAAAAATAGTAGAATTATTGTTAAATACAATATATAAATTGATATCGATCTTCAGAATTTTATAAAATGGCGACTGGAGGTAACCTCTCGAGTACAAAGAGTTAATATTAATAACAATGACAAAACGATATCGACAATCTAATATTAATAACAACAGTAAACATCAGTAATACTGATAATGAACCTAAACCCAAAAGCAGTGAATTCAAACGAAACGAAACTCGGTATTAATAGACGCGACCGACGCCATCATGGCGAAATTCCAAACGCGCCAAATTCAAACTCGTCATTCACGAGACTCTCGATGCAGCGTTCACAAAAACACTTTCTAGTTGCTAAAATAAAAAACCACGGCCATTTTACTCTTAACTATATACCATCACTGACTCTCCATTGCCGATTTTACAATCGAATACTCGATTCGAACGTTTCACTAATCCGAGGTCACAATATTTGTTCGTGTTTCGAAACTGAGAACGAATTCGTTAAAAGAATAATATTTCAACGTGGAAACGCGAGTTTCTCTTAAGTGATGCAGGTAAGAAAACACGTGAACAGGGACGCTAAATATCGCGTTATTAATGATAAACAAACGTGCAGCAGGATCGAGGGCTATTTGATTTTATCGTGCGTTCTGTTTCGTGAGAGTGGGCAATGAAATACAAATATAAATCCACGCTGTAAAATTCCATCGATTCGAACGAAAACGTTTTAATTAGTTTTCACCATGTTTGCTTTACACAGGAGGGCTTTTTGTTTCTTCTTTTTCTCCTTTATTCCATTTTTTCCCTTTTTTTATTTTCCGGCATAGGTTCGTAACAACGGAAGCGTTAATGGAGACTTTTAATCCATAGTTAATGGACGAACGTATCAATGAATCGTTATTGACCCTTGCAGTTATTTTTAATAACGGAGAAAGCAGCCGAGCGTTATTACTGCAAATGTTATTTCCAGGCAGGTGGAGGAATAAAAGCTAATATTTTGATCCCTATATCGCGGCTGAAAGAAATTGTACGTCAACGACAGAGTAATTTTTCCTTAATTAGGGGGCTCCCTTTTATTTTCATATCCTCGTGGAAGCAAAGGATCTTATCTCGCAGGAGAGTAGTTCGAAGCTTTTTATCCTTCCTAATGGAATCATAACGTATTAAAAATACATACGTAAATTAACTTACTAATCTGTTCAAACGGAATTTTGTATTATTTTTCGAATCGTCTTATTTCGCAGTTCATTCTGTGTCTTAAAAATTCTCCTCCATCTTATACGTGACGAGTTATTCAACGTTAGTATACCTATATTAAAAACGCAACGTATCTCTGTTTTTAAAAAATAATTTCTCCAATCATGTATATATAAATATTTAAACAATTGTGTAGAAGTTTCATGAACTTTGTCATATTGTAGAAATAACTCTTCCAAAATCACACAAAATCAATGTGTTTCGAAAAATGCAATTTACCTAATTTTAAAACAGAGTACGAAATATTATACATCTCTCAATGTTAAGATTTCATAATTTCTCTAATTAAATGGGAGTGAGAATATTTAGAATGATTATCTGAAAGAATGGCGGATGAATTGAACAACCACACTGTCTAATAAATTTTAACATTTTCCTTAAACTGTAATATCCAATAGGTCACTCTTATAGAGCTAACTTCCCAGAAAATAAATCGTTATCGAGATTACTCCATCACCCATAATTTTCGAAAAATGTGAGCTTTCCTAAACAGGCACGATTTTCATCTAAAATGAAATATCATGTAATAAGGAAGAGAGTTAGAAGGTTTATTGTTGTTTTACAAATTAGGTGACAGTATTTGGATTTTGTCACGATCCATAATTAAGAATCTTTAGTAAAATTGCAAGAATAGTGCGTAGGAAATACACTCGGCTTATTTTTCAATTTTTATGACCAGTTATAATTATTTAAAATAATTAATTAATTAATAAATAATTACAATTGGCTACTAATTATGAACATTGATAAATTTGAAAAGTAGTAATAAAATCGATACAATTATTCATAGTTATTACACCATTTTTAATTTTCCCTTCAGCTCGTATTAAATATATGTTAGAATCTAACATTTCTCTCCCTTCGCCAATCAATATCCCAATATACATATGTACGTAAATATTTAAACAATTCTGTGTCCACAGTCCATCCTGTGGTAATGGTTACATAGATTTTTAAGTATATATATGTTGATATAACAAAGGAGCGATGTATGTAAGAAAGGGATGAATGGAACAAGTATGCATGGGATGGCAATATCTAACGAATTCAGGTTATTGTGATACATAAGTATGCGTGTAATGATTAAGGTGTTGTGTGAGTTGTACATGTAATGTAATATGTGAAAGAAGAAAGAAAAAGGGAGAGTGATTAGGCATAGGTCAGTTGCAATTGAGTTTTAACCCTTTACACTCGAGAGGTGACTCAGTCACCATTTAATCAGACTCTAAAGGTCAACGTTAATTAATATATCAAATTTAAAATTACCTAACGATGTATGGAATATCAAAGAAAAATAATTCTGTCTTAATTTGCATACGATTTCTCATTTACCATTTTAAAAATACCGTCGACTCTATGACAGAAACTCTTCGAATTACTATTTTTCTGCAACGAAAAAGTCGTCGAGTGCAAGGGGTTAATAGTGAGAAGACGTGTGAGCATGTGATTGTGATAAATTAATTATATTTAAATTGAGTATTCGTGTTTGATCATTTTCGTAATTAAATAAAGAATTGTTCTTATTGTTATTAAAATTTCATCCACCACTAACATCAAATTGCGAAATGACATCCCAGGTCCAACTCGCAACCCTAAAATTCCATATCTCCCCTAATTACGCGTAAATATTATCGTTACGCCGTATATGAAATGAAATAACCATCACACAAACGGAAAAAGAAGCTTCCACGAATTACACGTACACGTACACGTGGGTAGAACCTGATATCCAGCGCTATCTATATTTCCTGATCGCATTAGTAGCTGGCCAAGAAGCTTTCAACGGCGAATACCTTTTGACCGTAACGCAGCAATTCCGTTTCTAAAATGAAATTTCCTTTGTATTTGCGGCCAGGGCCGGAAGACAATAAAAGCACGATGATCGGGCTGTCGATTTTGACGGGGCAAAGTAAAAACAGAAAGAATGATAGCGAGCTAGGCGAAACGAATGGCGGAACTTAAGCCTCGAGGGGGGAGAAAGAAACGTTAAAGAAAAATGGCGGATGAAAAGGCTACTGGAATAAAATAAAATATCGGATTCCCCACGTACGACTGACGCGGCATTTGGCGGAAGATCTGTTTGATGTTTCCTCCGCAAGCCCGGCAGCGATGCCCATTTCTTCTATATATTATACATATAAAACATATTCCATGGAATACACGGACGGCGAACGCGATGCTAACGCACTACAGGCCGATTCATACGGGAATAATCGGATTATTTTTGTATTTGCGGCGAACCATGTGCCACCGTTGTAAAAATATCCTATTGTTTTCGCTCTCCATCGCGAGAGTTTACAGACGCTTATTTGTCTTAAAAGTTTTTCCTTCCGAGGTCCGTCAGCTTATCGTTGGTCACTCGACATTTCGCGTGTGTACGCTGTATTCGAAATTGCCTGCGTCGCGGCATATTTTTCCTTTTCTCTTCCCCTTCCTGCCCCTTTTTCGCAGCCAAATACCCGTACTTCGGGGAGCATTACTCGTTTTAGGAAAATTCTGGCAATTACCAAATCTGTGGATTTGTGAACCGATAGTGAAGCAGAAACACTCTAAATTTTGAAAAAATAGTATATCAAGTAAAAATTAATGTTATGAATTGTAATCCAAGAATATAATACCTGCGAGCAACCCTAATAATACTACACTAAAAGAAATTCAGAATTCGACTGAAAATCCAGTTAAAATTGAAAATTTTATGGACCGAGTTGATTGTCACAAGAAAATTACCAGAGTACCAAATTGCCATAGTCTGAATGCAAATGGTGATAAAATGGGTACCATTTCTTGAAAATGAGAGGAAAGTAAAGAATACGGTATCTGTTTATAGTATTCCAAGGTCGAGTTATGACAATTTAGAAAATAGGTATTACAAATATTGGCAAGCGACGATTCGAGAGGCACTTCACGTTGATTCTACACGCTTTGAAAGCCATTCGAGACGAATTAGGAAGATCAGAGAGTTGATGGTACTTGAGACATTCACGCACGTACAGTCGAAGGAGCGTGTACTTCTCACGGTGAAACCTGTTACGTGATTCGCATATTTCCTCCGCCATCTCTGATTAGCTTCAGATTTATTAATGATTAAACATTACACGTGGGTAGAGAAGCATATGTATAAAAGGACATCCGAGATATCCAAATTTGCAATGTATATAGAATGCATTACATATGCAAGCATACGTATTAAATGAATTATTAATATTAAATTAACGAGGTTAGTACAAAATAAAAATGACATGTTACAGAAGATTTAAATTCATCGACATTTTATACAAATGTTGTAATACAATTATGAAATATTATTTGGATACTTAAGAAGACATTTAATTTCAGAAAATTAAAATCTAGCTTCGCTTACAATTGGTTTAATAATTAATAATTTGAGGTCTGCTCCGATCAATTTATTTTAGTTTTAATGTATTAAATGTATAGTAAAAGATATTATTTAATAAAAAATTAAAGAACTAAAAAATCATTTAATATCGGTTCCAATGGTTATTATTAAGTATAATTTATTAATTAGTATTACTTTACTTGTTCATTTGTAAGTAGTATTGCACTAGAATTATCGATCTGCAGTACGTAGCTAAACATAACACATATTGATGCTAATAATTAGAGAGAAATAACACAAAATGGAGACAAAATGTGGAAACTCAGACCAAGATTTATTTGTAGTAATACTATCTTTATATAACACATGCATCGAACACGTAACCAATACTTGCAAGTTCAAATTGAGACACATTTAATTTTTCACAATTTTTTCACATCTCTTCAATAAACCACCTGTAAACTTCGTTGACACTAGATTCGAATTCTATTTTGCATTGTAACAGGTCTGCAA
Organism: Eufriesea mexicana; assembly: GCF_001483705.2. NCBI lineage: Eukaryota > Metazoa > Arthropoda > Insecta > Hymenoptera > Apidae > Eufriesea > Eufriesea mexicana. The sequence continues at coordinate 212,821 of NW_016907949.1, read as the reverse complement.
ATATATATATTTCTTCGTGTGAATATAAAGAAAACGAAATTCATGTGAACGAAGTGCAAAGAAAATATTTAATAACGAATATTAAGTGAAAACAATTTATACTTGATTTAATTCGTCAATGAATATAATTTCCTTATAATATCTGAGACAAAATAGAATTTTATTTTTGCAGAACACAATAATAAATTTTCTGTAAAAGAGTCTGAGACAGGTCTCTAAATAGATATATATTTCTTCGTGTTAATATAAAGAAACCGAAATTCGCGTGAACGAAGTGCAAAGAAAATATTAAATTACGAATATTTTAAGTAAAAACAATTACTACTAGATTTAATTCGTCAATGGATATGATTCTCTTGCATCTTTTGAGGTAAAATTGAGGAACAAATGCAAACATAATTCGATCTCAACATTTCCGCCATTGTTCCGGGCTCATTATACTTTCATTTGCCTGTGACCTTTTGTCTTTATTCGAACGCAATGAATATACGTATTTACACGATATATCGGTTGCCTATAAAGCATCGCTCTAGGGCGAACGTCATTATTGAAGTTGATAACATTACAGGTTAATAATGTTAGCTGTATACACGAGAGCCGGCCATTTTGCATAATGTACTTTGTATAATAGTATGGGAATATGTTGTCAACTGTAACAACAATTCTGACGTCTATTAATGAATCGCCACTACAATTCCGGCCACATAAATATTCCATCAGTGTTTTAGGTTATCGAAATAATTCCGGCTGCATATTAAGAAGCTCTGTGTACTATCAATTACGCGTGCTAACTGAAAATTATAGATAACAGATCGATAGCGTCGATATTTGTTTATTCCCCTTGTTTCTATTTTATTTTCCTATTATTTGGAAGGGATGAAACGCGATATGAAGAGAGAAAGGAATTTTATTCTTTTAGCGTAGATCCGTTACAGATTTTAATTTCCTTTTTCCCGCTTTTTGTTTGTACCTTTGTTCGAAAAAAATATTCTGCTTATATAGACTTTCGATATTGGACTCTTAAACAAACTTTTTTTTCAAGCAATAATGAAAGATTCTGCTTGGAGTGTAAATTTGTAAAATTTCAGGGGAAAATACGTGATAGTTAAATTGAAAATAATAGAAGAATTTATTTTGCTTAATTAAATAGAAATTGTATATGCATCTGGAAAATGATTAAATAATTGAGAGAAGTATGAGTTCACTCTTCATCACTTCTACTAAAATTAATAGTTATGTAATTGTTATATATACGACTGTAGAAAAAATAATATTTTTTATATATACGACTGCAGAAAAAATAATATTTTTTAGTTATTTTTAATCATTTTTTCAAATATATATATGAAATTTATATAAATAAAAAATAATTTAATTATATTATAATATTAAAATAATTATTGTAACCTCAGTTATATATAATTAATAAATAATACACATACAAAGTGTATTTCACACGACTACTATATTATTTAAAGTGAATAATTGCATGTTATAATTTAACTTCTTTCACTTCATTTCATTACAAGAAAGAAAAAGAAAAGATGGAATGAAACAGATTTAACGGGAAAATTCGTCTCACAATTTTTCCTTCAGTATTTCATATTATTTCTATGAACAAACGGGAAACTTGCCTCAGAAAGATCCTTTTTCTATTGTAGCCTTATTTAATTACATAATAAGCTACGGTAATGGAGTTTTAAAGTTTCCAACGAGTAGAACCTTCGAATGAATAAGAAAACGAGACTAATTTATTAGCCATCAAAAGCCATTAAAAAATTCCTACCCTTATTCCTATTACATCGATGTAGTGTCTAAAATATCTGTAATTCTCGTTATTATTTTGTACATTATTTTTAATATAATATTTCAATACAATATTACCTGAGGGTGTTGTCTGTACAGACTTGTGACACTTGACTTTATCTAAAAAAATATTTCCAAAACTAATATTACACAATAATGTACCAATTAAATATATTTGGAAAATACATAAAATCTCGATTTAATTTTAATTCATCCTGAAAATCAGTGTTGCAAATAGCACTGACCACGTGTAATAAAATGGAGCACATATTTAAAACCTAACTACTGAGCTATACAGTAATTCCATACACCAATTAAATTTTTATAACAAATTTTGAGATCCGAAGCTAATCACAAAATTATACTCATAAACTGTTTCAATTTTCAATAATTCAATTTTTATAATAAATTATGACATCAAAACTCGATTACAAAATTCTTTCTTTCGAAGAATAATAAAAGTAGTAAAGAATTGGACTTCGAACGACGACTAATTTCAAGAATAAACAAGGAATAAAATAAACGAAATAAAATAGAATAAATGAAGATTAGATAAAATTCGTGAAAATACGGAATCGTAATAAGAGAGAGTCTGGTGATTTTCATAGTACGTGAAAGTTCAGTAGTTTATATCTGCGACTACGCCAGCCGTCCATAAGTCGCTTGTGACGGCGGGCAAATTAAAAACCGTCCAAGTTTTCAGACCGAACGTGTCTCGACGAACGATTTCAAGTAATGGCCGGAATATAACAGTAAGTACACAAGTAACGCTTTAATAAGAGTGAATCACGCCAAGTCTTCGGCTGCCGGGCTATTCTCACGCTCAGGTAAAACTCTGATTTATGGTACAACTATACGCGGCTATACCAGCCGAAGCAGAGCAGCGAAATACGTTTCGAAAAGCGTAATGCAAGTACGATTGTTATGGCGAAAGTATAATTCGAGTTTTAAAAGATACGCTCGAAGAATGCGGAGGATTTCGTATATACGAAAGAATGTGTAAGATTCTTAGAAATTTTATTTCTCTGAGATATTCTGCATTGATTTCTCATATTTTTCTAATTCTAATTCCAATTCTAATTTTAGAATCATTTTGATCATTTCAGAAAAATGGAAATAAATAAATTAAAATAGGAATTCATTTACAATCGTGCTTATTATTACATGTTTAATACGATCTTAATAAATATATTCTTCCTACTACGTGTATCTTAAAATAATAATAAAACACATTAATTTGAAAAATGACGAAAGTAATATTGGAATTTTCGGAAACAAATTAGAATATACACTATTATAGAAAATTCTGAAAATATGGCGGACATTATTAGTCCACAATCTAATATATGTAATGACAATAATTATTTGAAATTTTGATTTTGGAAAGATATTTCTGTATAGCTTCCAAATATTTGAAGAAGTCACTGATGATCAAAAATTAATATAATAAAATTATATAATTTTACGATTATAAATCGATATGAAAAATTAACCCTTCAGGATTATATTTATAATAATATATATCATAAATTTCCATTTGAAAAAAAAATAATAATAAATCAAGAATGAATTATAGTCATGCTTATGATCACATGCTTCTATATACCTATGCATTAGAAAATACTATATAGTCCTGGATAATTTAAATCAGGGGATAATAAAAATTCGTTTATATCAAAAGGCATAAACGAGCGTGTTTCCTGACGACCATTACGATAAGCGAAACGTTCAATGATCATTTGGTACAGGAGCTGAAAAATCGTGATGAATCCGCAGAGGCAACGTGTTATTTACCCCACGCAAACAATTTCTTTTTACGCAACTAACCTAGAAGCAACATTCGTTAATATTATTTGAAGCGTGCTTTTCGCTTGCTTCGCAGAACTTATAACATCGTTGTGTGTTCAGGGAATATTAACCATGGAAAATATGCAGAATCACATACAGTAGCTGTTTTTAAAACTGTAACGTCGAAAATATCGCGAATTCCCATCCTCCTTTTTCACATTCCGCTTTTATTTTTCACCGATTACAAACCTCTGCTCCATTTACCGAATTTTTTCGCCCAAACTAGGAGATTTATCTGGATTCAAGTCGATTATATCGAAATATCTCGAGACCACTTCACCAATATATTGTAAAACCGTTATTTACTCGATTCGAAATTTTCCTTTTAGTTTCGAGCAAGGTTGAGGTTACTTCGACTGTTCCTTGATTTGAAATGCATCTTGAACGATGTCGAATCGTGTTCTGCACCAACTTCAAATAAGCTAACACGAGTGTACCATGAACGAAAAATGATTGTATTCTAAAAGTGGATGGAAAAAATAAGAGAAGTAAGAAAAAGATTTCTCAATTCCTTCAAATATACGAGAAATAAGATTGAAGTAATTTGAAAGAAAGAAGAGAAACATAACCTCTAAATACTTCTTTGTCCAACTTCATTTTGTGTATATTCATTATTTGAGGTTAAATATTAAATTAGTTAATATAGAAGCTTCTTTTTTGTTCATGTATCACTGATTATGAAGAATTTTAAATTTCATGAAATAGAAACGAGACAACTGGCACTTTATTTTACTTCAACTTTAATTTGAGAGTGATTTTTAAAAATAAATGACAAGTACAACGTTCTGTGGAATAATAAAAATAGTAAAAAACATTATTTGATAGTCGAAGGGTGCACTGAGGCCTATCATCCTCTTTTGTAAATGCTACGTTCATTATAATTGACACATCCCACAAGTAGAAGTCACAAGCAGTACTTCCCACAAGTGGAAGTCACAAGTAATAAGTACTTTCTACAAGTAGAAGTTACAAGTAGTACTTCCCACAAATATAAGTCGCAAATAGTACTTTCCACAAGTAGAAGTCACAAATAGTACTTTCCACAAGTAGAAGTCACAAATAGTACTTCCCACAAGTAGAAGTCACAAGTAGTGTTTCCAACAGATAGAGATAATAAGTAGTACTTCCCACAAGTAGAAGTCACAAGTGGCATTTCCAACAAGTAGAAGTCACAAATAGTACCTCCCACAAATAAAAATCACAAATAGTGTTTCCCACAGGTAGAAGTCACAAACAGTACTTCCCACAAGTAGCAGTCACGAGTAATAAGTACTTCCTAGAAGTAGAAGATACAAGTAGTACATCCCACAAGCAGAAGTCACAAGTAGTACTTCCGACAAGTAGAAGTTACAAGTAGAAATGGATAAAGATCTAGTGATCTTGCTAACCAATTTATTGTTTCGTTGCGTCCTATATATCATTGACATCGATCACTTAGAAGTAATCGTGCATTTCATTAATAGTGAGGTCGTGCTCCATAATATTAAAATATTAACATTTGAATGATAGACAATGGTGAGACGACAAGCAATGTGAACTTGCTAATCCTTGAAATACCATTTCAGTGATATAATTACTCATCAGGAAATACAATATTGCCAACCCTGTACCCTAAGTAAAACACGATGGCACCTTGACGCTTGGCCATCATAGGCACCAAGTACCTGCAGTATGGGGCAATAATTCAGTTCGTTCTTCCGTCTATAACCCTTATCTTACACCTAAAAATTCGGAAACTCCATCCAATAACAAAACACATAGCTCTATCAAAGATCCATATAAATGCTAGATCAGGTAGCACTCGTATATAAAAATACACAATATCAAAATAATAACACAATCCACTTACTATTCGAAGCCAAACATAATCTCCTCAAAGAACCACCTGTTACTGATCGTCGTCAAGCAAGAACGACTTAATGACGATACACAATATCCAAAATGTAACCACGAATAGTCTGTCAAATTTTTCGAAAATTTTTTAAAGAAACAAACAGAAGTTATACACTGTAAATACGATTCGCATTGATATACAAAAGTGTACATAAAAATGATCATACTAAGTGCGATCACGAAACAATTTTCTCATAAATGAAGCTGTAAACGAGAAAATGTTATACCTTTCTTTACCACTTATTTTTCTAAGTAGAATCATTATCTGTCCGATGATACTACCCGTCAGGTAACACTCTGTATATCTTTAATAACAATAAAAGATCGGATCGAGAGGAAGTTGAACATTCTTAAAATAAAAGCGACTCGCTCGGTGCTTCGTTTTAATTTAAGCCGTTTTTGTCAAGGATTGATGAAACGCGGTGTATAATTGAACGTTTAGGTGGAAGAGGAACGTATAACTCTTTCCGCCAACCTTTTTGCATTCTCAGATCTACATCGAGCCCGGTCATATTTCTTCCCAAGCGGGGGGTCCTGTCAACTTCGGTCATCGTTTATAATCAAGCATATAATGAGTCAGAGACAGATCTGTTGACTTTCAAGTTTCGTTCGATCATGGTCATGACCCTGCTACTGTACCCGCGTCCGACATCCCTGGCCATTACCGTTTCGTTTCTTTCATTATGAATATTCACGAATCTCCGCGACACCTACCCTTTGCAATCTTTCCAGCGTTATAAATCTTTGAACGACCAGATTTCGTTTATGCGGAATACGATAACGAAAAGCACCGAAATGGAAGGAAAATTTTTCTCAAAACCCAGGGAAGAAGGGAAAAGCGTTGGGAAACTCTTTGATACGAAAGTCGATAACTCGGAGACACATCTCGGTTGTTATTGCGTGAAAGTTTCAAGTCAAAAATTTAATCGCTGCTGGGAAAATAGAACGACGAAGACTTTAATTATTACAGTTTGGAAATTTTATTATTGACAGGAAAAGTAGATAATATTCGTCGAATACGTTTAATAAGTATAGTACTATATCTATTATTCGAATTCAAGTTGCGGCACGTGGTATAGGAAAATAATTTAAATTGAAAAATTTAAAGTGATAATAAATTAGAAAATTTTGCATACGATATACCTGCATTCCAGAATTATTGCAGCGATGTTGTTCACGAGTGACATAAATAAATAGAAATTATCCGAGATATAAAATTACGAATGATAATGATATCGCGTCAGTGATTGATACGAATAATGACACGAGTGAAGATACGACTTGAATAAACCATGACAGTGTATTCTCTTATTGAAAATATATTCTGTGAAAATAAATACTGGAAAAAATATTCGAAAATTGGAATTTTTAAAAAATTTAACATCCAAATGGCTTTATGGCATAATAAGAAATTTGGTTCTTTCATGATTACACGGAAATGCAATTATTCAAATGAGCATTTACAACATATAGAATTATGTTAATAATTATACTTTGTATATTTAAGAAATATATTTAATTTAACAACATCGCAAGATTTAGCAATAATATTCTTATAGTAATAATTCTTATAATTTTTATATAGCTAGAGTAATAATTCTTATAAATTTTATATAGTTACAGTAATAATTCTTATAGTAATAATCTAAAATTGTGGGATAAATTTTGAAATATTTTTCTGCTGGAAAACCAATTAATTCGATTAACTGACGTAGTATTGCATCCATTTTCAGAAATTTTTACCCAGCCGTACGTCTGGTGGAAGGTAATGTATAGCAGCAGGTACTAACAGATCTATGTACGACGAGGTATTCGAGCGGCACGGAATGTCACGGTTTAACATCTACATACGATTACTGGGGAACCGGAAATATCTAAAACATTTCCTCTAATAGAACAGGATAATCTTTCTGGCAGTTGCTAAATCGCAGCTTATGCATTCTGTGCGTGGTCCCAGCACACGTTGCATTGTTAATATCGCTGGAATCTGTGTACTCGTCTGCATGTATATGGCTGAGGTTTCCCAAGTGCTCACGCGTGTACGTTTCATGTGACAAGTATATAAACATTACATATGTATTATACGTATATTTACACGCCGCTAAGATACGTGTGCACGGCACACATATCGATCGTTCCTGCATTTACCAGTAATGTACGCATATTAACAGCACATAAGAAAGTTCAGCGACCTTTATCTTGCTTAAATATTCATTAATGAATATCGTCGGGATCTACGTGGCGAAAGACTTTGCGTATTATGCCAGAAGGTATTCGTCTTAATCTCGTCTCTTCGAAATTATCACCCCTGCCCTATTTCATGCAAAATACCGTATTATTTCACGCGCAGACTACTCGATTCCATGTCGAAAATCGGATGCAACTAACAATATCGGTATCGCTTTTAATACCTATTTTAATCGACGAAATTAATTAAAATTCAATTTAAACTAGGAAATCAATTTTTATCACGGAAACCAAGAATTTCTAGAGCCCATGCAATTTGTTTATTCAAATTTATATCCAATGAAATTTTAGAAAATGAGTAGTTCTGCAAATACATAGAAAATTGTAGAATATTCAATTTCTCTAAATTATTTACAGATTATTCTGCATTAATAATTGCATGCAATAATATTTTAGCTTGTCAATAACTTACTATTAACCCTTTACACTCGAGAGGCACCCTTCAGTCGCCATTTGATAAAATTTCGAAGCTCCATAGTAATTAATATATCAAATTTAAGATAATGTAACGTTGTGCGAGATATCGAAATTAAATAATTCTACGTGTCAATTATTATACGATTTCTTATTTACTGCTAGAAAAATATTATCAGCCTTGTAGCAGAAAATTTTCCAACTCGTACCCTCCTTTATCGAAAAAATCATCAAGCGGAAAGGGTTAATTACATAAGATTTTTCAAAATTTCTAGAAAATAGCGATTAAAGAAAATATTTATCTTCTATAACAAATAATTATCAAAGTTTGTTTACCGACGTCATAATGAACTTCTGTAAAAATTTTACAAGATTTTATCACTGGAGAAAACTTCTCATTAATTTTCCCATACTACTTCCACAACTAAAACAAATATGCACAATCTTACGTATACGATACGTATGTAAAATTATCCAGTACATGAATTATTTTTCCCAATCAGTCGGAATTTGAACCATTCAAACATCCGAAGTAAAGGAAAGAATATTCCAACTTGCAGAAGAACGATATTGTCGCACTTGTCGTCTCCTCCGAGTTTGAAAATAATTACAGCACGCTTTTACGCGAGAACACGTAGGACAGAGGCAAAACAATTAGCCAAAGATTTCGTTTATTTGGATTTAAAGAGGCGCGGAGTGTACCGGGTTAATTCCAAATACGAAGCAGGATCTTTCAGGATTCTGTTGTCTTTTCATTTCCTTAAATTTTCTACGCTGCTAATTAGACACGGCGTTCCATCTATTTGCTCACCTTCGGCGAAGGAAAAATAACGACATCCACGGGTGCCCGAAACAATTCGCAGCGAGAATTCAGCGAATCGTGGAGCGCGACGCGTTTAAATCGTCAAACGAAACAGAAATTCTTCCTTCCCTCTTTTAATCCAATCTCTCGCGATTTACCGCGATAATTAAAATGGCCGACATCTTTAACCGACGGGGGGCGATTGGCGAAACAGCCGATGCGGGTCCAAATTGGCAAACACGAATGCCCGCCAGCACGGCGAAACATAACCTGCAAAATAACTCCGGCTAATAAATCGGCTTTAATTCTTAAGACGAAGTAATGTCCTGAAACGCTGACTCTAACAAGACAATACGAACTCGCGGAACGATTAAACATCCGGTGAGGCAAACATGCAGAGGAGAGTTTTCGAGATGTTTCATTTTAATCTGAGTTTCTCACCGAGTTGTTCTTCGGCGCTGCCTCCACTCTCGTCGAGGCTCCTCTCCTCGTTAAGGAGATACACGAGCCCCGACCTTGTAAGTTAGTCCCGAGTCTTGATTTCCGACTTCTCCCAGGACCCCTAATATCTTCAAACTGTTACCCCGAACTGTTCCTGTTTACTTTATACTACCTATTATAGCGTTCTTCCTTTCGCTCGAATCTGTTAGACGAATGCCCGCGTATCGTGGAGGAATTCATGATACGGGGTGGTGGAACGATGACTGTGCGAAACTTGGACAGGGTGCAGAAGATCTTCTCAACGAGAATGAGAAAAATTGTAGGATTAATATTCGATTGATCCTATGCTGACAGAGATCTGCTCGTTCAATAAACGACTACTTAAATAATAATAGTAATAATTATAACAATAATAATAACAAGGATCGAGAGCCATCGCGAGCACAGAGACATCGATATCCATCTGTTAACGATCCTTTGGACCCGATTGTCGATGGTTTTCTTACAGTTGAAACGAAAGTCTTTAGTGATGGTGTGCGAGTGTGCATCAAGTGGAAGGAATGATTATGCTGGAGAGTAGGTTCAAAGAAGGGGTGGTTCTAGGAGCGTGCTCGAAGATTTGGGATACATTACACCATGGGGCAAGATTGGGGTGAAAATGAGTTCGGGAGAAGAGAAATGTGTAAGACTAAGGGGAAGTATGAAGATGTGAGGAAGATCAAGATGAACCAACGAGTCTAAGTATTATTATTTACTGTATTATTATTTACTGGATTTCGTGTTTCCTTTCATCTTCATAAACTTCTTCCACGATTACATGGGATTTAAGTGTAGAAAAATAATTTCTACATAGATTTAGAATCGTGATGGGAGGAATCGACTAGAATAATATCGTGATACTAAACAGAACAAAAATAAGCTTTATTAACTCTTTGCATTCGACCATTTTTTGATTAAAGAAGAGTAGAAGTTCAACAATTTTCTGCTACAAAGCTGACGATATTATTTTAAGCAGTAAATAAGAAATTATATAATAATTAACACGTAGAATTATTTAATTTTGATACCTCGCACACTGTTACGTTATTTTAAATTTGGCATATTAATTAATATCGATCTTCCAAATTTTAGGAAATGGTGACTTAAGCTCACCTCTCGAGTAATAACAGAGTAAGTAGGATTAATGTAATATAATAGTAATTATGCAACGCTCTAACAATTTTCTTACAATCCACTTCTAAGACTTAGCATTTAATACTGCTGACTTCTAACTGATTTTCAATACTTCTGACTAAGAACTAATTTCTACGACTGACCCTAAAACTCTGACTTCTTTGCACCCTCGTACCCTTATTTTTTATTTTGTATCTTCGATTTTTTTTTGCTTTCACGTGGAATCACCCCTTACCAGATTGCACTATCGTTGTTAGGACACTCTGTATACGTAGCTCGTAATAATTTTCCAGGTCTTTTGTTTCTTTGAATGTGTTTGTGAAAGACGATTAGAATATAATGAAATTTTCGATTACTGTCGATGAAAGATGGTGAAGAAGGAATTTGTGCGATAATTCTGTTGGTGGTAAAGTGTGTGAAGAGTATATACTTCTACTCTAAGGGTAGCATAGTTCTAGTAACACAGTTAGAATAGTATAGCATAGTTCTAATAATTCTACACGTAGTAGATATAGAGTTATTTGGTATATATTGAAGGAGATATATATATAGAATGTAGAACGTAGAATGGCTCGAATGATCGTGGGGATTACCTCTATAGAAGTGATTCTGGTGATGAAGGGGTGAATTAGAAATTCACTTTCAGATTATCAAGATCTCGAAATCGGAAATGTTGGAACTTCTGAAACTTCAAATTTTGAGAGAAGCACTCGAGATGTTTGTACAGTTCAAATCGAACTACTCGACGCAACTAATCTAAGACTTTGAACATACCGGAGCAAATTGCAAGAATATTACGAAGAAAGTACGCTAGATGGATTATTCTTAAACTTTGAAGACCAATTATAATTATTCAGACACATAATTAATTATATAATAATTATGAACACTAAGTTCGGAATACACTCACCTAATTTTCAAAATAACAATGAATCTCCTAATTCTAGGAGATAATAAAATCTAGGAGAAAATAAATAACAATGAATCTCCTATTTTCTACGAAACACTTCATTTTATACAAAAATCGAGCGTTTCTAGGAAAATTCACAATTTTTAAAAACCGAAGATGATAGGACAATTTAGATTATTGATTAATTTCCAGAAAGATAAATTCCACAAGAATTACCCAATACATACTTCAGATTAAAACTCACGTTGAACAGTGTTATCAGTATTGATTAAACTGGTACAAAAAGAAATACGATCATATTTGAATCATAACCAATATAACTGTGTCAAAAGCAGCCGCAAAAATATGCCGGAGCAGTGATTCTAACGTTAAAACCAACGTAATTAAAATTTCATCCTTCGTCAATGTGTAAACAAGCCCCCTAGTTACAAATTTATGGATCCCTTTAACAAATCGCGTCACCAACAATTATCTTGGTATACTTTACAAGAGAGAAAATAAAAACTGAATAAAATTTTTAAAGAGCAAGAAAATTATCTGGCGATGATATTTACGACAGCATCCAAGAGTTAATCATATCGAACACGGTGTTGCACGTTCGAGGACACATCCCTGTAGCGCAAAAGTCTCCTCAGCCCCGATACAGTATCTTACCCACGTATATAAGATAACGAGAAGCGGCGCATGAGACGATTGTAGCCGGGGGCATCCGGAGCGTTGCTTTCCATCAGGTATAGAAATAATAACAAGTAGAATATAACAAGGAAGCATTCCAAAGAAAAACAGATCGCTGACACGGGGTAATAAGACACGCCGCATACTCCCCGGTCTATAGATTCCATTAAACAGGAACTCGCTCGTCTTACTTTCAAAATTTCCATGTAAAACTTCGAACAAGTTTTGTCGTCTAATTAGACATTATGCTTCCTTCGTACACTCTGTTCCATTAGGATTAATTACTCTAGCTACATGCAAGACGTCGGCGGTTCTGTTCGCTTTTGCTAGAACCTTCGCTGCCGGGGTCTGCGCCGAATAATATTCCGAAAGTTTTAGGCTACGATTAAAATGGACCTTCGAACGTGGATGCCGTGTCGTAATCGTTCCAACGAAATAACAATAATTCCGAACGATTGCACTTTTCGCTTAATTGCTGTTTTCTTTGACAATATAGCGGGAGCAGCGGGTTTTATGTGTGAACGTGACGTCTGTTTGTACGTCGCAAGTAGCTATCGATTTTCGTGGGAACTAATGTTTTTATTGGTTGATTTCTCCCTTGTTGTACTCGGTTTTACGAGGCTAAACCTGCGCCTCGGGAGTTGGTCTTTGACACAGAGGAAAGAGTTAACCTCCGAGTGGTGACCACTATTTTCGTAGCACTAGTGGGAACGCGATGTGTAATTGAGTCCCTATCAAAAATGGTGATTTGACATCGAATTGACTTCCTATAAATAGTGGTGACTCGAAGTTGGTAGTGACATAGATGACTAGATACTTAGATCTCACGCCTGATGATATGGAGTCAATTTTACAAGTCACCACTATTGATACGAAATGAATTTGGCTTCAAGTTATTACTATTAATAGGGAATAAAGTTGATTCGAAGTCACTACTATTAATAGGAAGTCAACTTGACTTCGAGTCAGTATTATTGTAGGGATATGGAGTCAATTTGACATACATCACCACTAGTGTTAGGAGTCAAATTGACTTCGTATCGCTAATAGTGATATGACGTCCATTTGACAAATTCTTAGATACCCAGATCTTGTAAATACGCTATTAGATACCTAGATCTCTCCACTGATGATACGAAATTAATTTGACAAGTTACCTTTATTGATATAAGATCGATTTGACAAGTTACCTTTATTGGTATGGAGTCAATTTGACAAGTTACCTCTATTGGCACGGAGTCAATTTGGCGTCGAGTCACCTCTATTGATACAGAGTTAATTTGACTTTAAATTACTGCTATTAATAGGGAATCAATTTGTCTTCAAGTCGCTATTGGTACGGTGTCAATTTGTCTTCAAGTCGCCATTGGTACGGTGTCAATTTGACAAGTCACCTCTATTGATAAGGAGTCAATTTGACGTCGAGTCACCTCTATTCATACAGAGTTAATTTGACTTTAAATTACTGCTATTAATAGGGAATCAATTTGTCTTCAAGTCGCCATTGGTACGGTGTCAATTTGTCTTCAAGTCGCCATTGGTACGGTGTCAATTTGACAAGTCACCTCTATTGATAAGGAGTCAATTTGACGTCGAGTCACCTCTATTCATACAGAGTCAATTTGACTTCAAATCACTATTATTAATAGGGAATCAATTTGTTTTCACGTCACTACTACTATAATGATCCGGAGTCAATTTGACATACATTACCACTAGTGTTAGGAGTCAATTTGACATATATCACCACGTTTAGGTTAATTTGGCTACGTTCTGAATGAGAAATACATACTTCCAACTTGAAAATGAGCATCAGGATTAGACTTTCTTCGATATTCCGTGGATATTTTTCCAGTAACAAATGAACTTTCATCACAATCTATTGTAAATTCTGAGGATTAGTCTCGTTTAATAAGATTTTGATGTCAATAGAAGATATCGTGATATGTTAACAAATTAGTTGAATGTATCTGAAAAACAAAGATGATGGTGTAAATGGAAATTTAATTCACTGATATAAAAATTATCGAACACATATTTGCCTGTATGAAGAATTTTCTAAGAGTGCATTATAATTGCTATAACGGTTCAGAAAAATCTTGTCATCTGCTAAGTCTTATTAATAACACTGTCCAACAAATTTCAGTTTCTCCTCTAATCTGTAATATCCATTAGGAGATGCCTGCAAAGTTTACTTCCCTGAATACGAATTTGCAATTGAAATTCCTCTGTAACCCTCAGTTTCCAAACATTGTGAATTTTTCTAAAAAGACACGATATTTGACTAAAATGTAGTATTACATCAAGAATAAAAACGATAAAAGGGATGTTGCTGTAATAATTAACCATACTCATACGTGCATATTTCTTGTTTCAATGAAACCAGCCTGCACCTTTGAACCAAACATTTATTCGGTATTCGCTATAATACCAAAACCGTTTTGATTTTTAAGGGTGAATTTCATCCGAGCTGAAGAATCGGGTGTTTCCTCTGTATTTGTCAAGCGTGATACAAAGAAAAGCAGTCGAAAGCCGAGCGTAGGAAACGTTTTCACGAAAGGGAACATATTTTGCACGGTTCTGGCCCGGATAATTACGAACTAAATAAACAAACATCGCGTCTTCGCCGAAAGTTTCGCCATCTTCCGTATGAAGAGGAATGAGTTTCGCGTAACTAAGGAGAGAAGCATACATTCTGATGAGAAATTCTGAAGCGTAAACTTTGAGAACATCCGTTTTTATACGGTACAATTTGCGCTTATGACGTAGTACAGTAACTTTTCTCATGTATTAAACCGTGCCAACCGCAAGCATTTTCAAACTATCCCGGCTGAGATTGCACGAAGAGAACGCGAAATTCGCGCACGTCTTCAAAGGAATCCGCGAGTTATTCGCGTCGATTATTGGCAATTACAGTGTAATTATCGAAAACGAACTGGTGCACGTCCTGTGATGAATTTTAGTTCATAGTACATAGGGACGTTTTAACGCATGGACGAACTCGGCGCTCGCCTCAGGCTTGGGGCTTTAATGGCGCCTCAAAATCGGATTAACATAACGATCATAATGATTAATAACGAGGAAAGCTTATTTTTATCGTTAAAGTATTTTTGTTCTTCTTATTGCTATTCCTTTCGTTAAATATTATTGTCAGAATTCTTTCGTTGGACCTGGAAAGTGTAAAAACTTCGATGGAGATTCAAAATAATAAAATGGCTGATAACCAATAATGGGAGAAATTAATATTTGGTGTTTAATTGTAGCTATTATTATAACTTCTTCTTCTGATCATTATTAATATTATTATTAAATACCACTATGACTCGTAATAATTATATTTTCTCTGCAATCCATATACCATAACATCGATCCATGCTCCTTAAATACCTAACAAATACCACTTTAGGGATAATCCTGATTTAAATTTAGAATAAAGGTTTAGAGGTTTGAAAAGTAATGACCCTTCTTTAATAAGATTTGTTTAAACTATTTAAACAAAAATTGTTTTTAAACTAAAGGATAATACTCTCTCACTAGACTGTCTTGTTCTCAAGATTCTCATTAAAAAATTGCTACTTTGCAACTGTCTTCATACCCCATGTGGGGGGTCCTCCCTAAAGGAAGAAAAGGAAGGATCTGGGCCTGCTAGTGGACTTATCAGTAAGGCTACTCCTAGCAGGCCCTGGATCTTTAGATAGAGATACTATTGGAAAGTTTAGAAATTCTATATATAGGAAATGGGGGATTTTTTACCAAAGACTTGCGAGAAGCAAGTCACCTATATACACCTTCACCCATTCATTCCCTTTCATTCTAATTCTCAACCTTCCTCGTTTAATTCATTTTATCACATCACCAAAAATTCCTCAGACAGTCGTTCTCGCATCTCAGATCTTTAAGAAATTACCTAAACTTTCTCTATCATAAATAAATTCTTTAACTCGATCCTCTTGCATACGGTCATTTTCATACCCTCCATATACACTCACAGGTATTAGCCTAAGCTATGCATTCATTCTCTCATTACTATGTCCCAAACACTCCTCGCATTCTCTGATACCCACAGCACCAAGATACCTGTTGAAACCAGAAGAACGGACCAAGCCGTGATCAAAAAATATCCGTAACCCCAGTTCTCACCGATTTCGATACCCTCACTTGGTCATCCCTTTTCCACATCGATCCCCTAACAAAAGAATAACAAGCGCCCGACGACATGCAAAATTACAATCGCGTAGCAACCTATAAATCCGCGGCCGTTATTTCCTCGCAAATATCCATCGGGGCAACGCGATCAATCACATCCACTCATTTTCCTGCCCCCTGTTCCTCCCTTCCGTTCCCTTTTCCCGATTCCTGCGGGGTAAATTAAATCCAGATATGTCGGTAAGAGATATCTCGTTAGGCAAGGGGCGAGGAAGGAAGATCGAGTACGAATTGGCAATTAGCAGGAGAGCGAAAGATTAGCAATCGGTGAAACAGGGTGCTCCTGTGTCAAGGATCCTCACGAGATGCGGCGGTTACACTGGCAGAAGCGGAAGATCGTTAGTCGAAATTGAAGGAACAAAAAGGTGAGGAAGGTTAGGTAATGTTAAGAGTGCCAGAGGCAAAGCCCGATACGTATTTAACTCACGTGCCTGCCTAAGCCCGGAAATCAATCGGTTCTCCCAAACGAATTCGGCCACCCCGTCGGACGAATACTACCTGACGAAAATCAAAACCTCCTATCGAATCGTTAGCCGCAAAATGGAAACAGCCTTTTTCTTCTTTTCGTTGCCGGGCACGCGGCCCCGCATACGTATTGGTTCGCGTTACATTTTTCTCGTTACATTTCCCTGTTTATTTCAGCACAACGAGCCAAGAAATTTTCAATTAATTTTTCAATTATTTCCTTGACATCCTGCGTTCTCGGCTGGCTCGCCGTTTTTCGCTCTTTATTTTTTCCCCAGCTTCTCCTTCCTCTCGTTTTGCTCTCTTCCAACTGTTCTCGGTTGGTAAAACAGACGGAAACGGTGCTCAACTTCCGCGACGCATAATTAATTCCGGTTTGTTTGTGGGTTTTATATTATTTAAGTCATCCGAGGTTAGTGAATTTCAATTGAAATAACGTAGTTTCCGTTTCTCCTTTTTATTTATCCTTTCGATTTGCTTCTTACTTCTTGTTCGCTTCGCTGGGAAGTCGCCTGGTTGATACGCGTTTGCGGTGAGTTTGGAAATGATTTTGGGGGTGGGAGATTGGCGAGAGGTTGAAATAATTATGATTCCTTTGAGTCGAGATCGTGGCTGAAATTGATAGATGTAAATTGGTAAAAGATTAATATTAATATTAACCACGCGTGTAGATTAAACGATCGAGCATTATGCGATTACAAGCACGCGAAGGCTGGTACGGAATTATTATCAATGAACTTTAGCAATTTTCCTGCCGAATTTACAGTTCCGAGAATAGATTATTCCTAATGAATGTTAACAAGTTATAAATGAAATTATTTACATATTAATGAGGGAAGGATGCTTAACCTGATCAGCGACGTGGAACACAAAAGTGGATTAATATTAAAGAGGCTGTAGTCGTGCAATTTTAATATACATCGTTAAGCAATACACACGTGATGAAGTATGGCTTTTCAGGAAAGTGATGCGAAATTAATAAGAGTCGTTTATTTAACGATATAATTTATTTGAGCCGTGTAATTATGAGCTTAAAAGGAAATTGATGAAACTCTGGAGTACGTAAATTGAATGTGCAAACGGTAAGCGACGTGAATTAATATTCTCAGAGGGTATAAAAAAGTGGAAAGTGTCTATTTATTATTATTAGTGAAACGAGGAAATAGAAAATTCTCGAGAAATAAAATGAACGACCGTTTTACGTTAAAGTAAATTCTGTGGGGCCAAAGAATTGAATATTTCAAATTTAAGTAACGCGATTTAATATTTCGTGAGAATAGAAATATAAATGTTTAATTTATTCTACACAAGGAGAAGATTTACTGTTATTTGTGAGAAAATTAGATTAATCGACAATTTCGAATTTAAATAAATTCTAAGGAGACAAAGGTGAAATAAAGCTTATTTCAATTGTTCAATTGCGCCAAGCAGTATATGTGACAAAATAATTAACAATAATTTTAAATATGCACATTTCAGGTTATTTTCTACTCTAAGATATAAACAGTAGTCCAATAATAACACTGGGACTAAATTTTAATAGCAACGTAATCTGAATAAAATATTTAATTTACAAAATTCAAGTACCTAAATTTGCCTGCAATATTTTGCATAAAACAAACACGATAAAATTTCTTACTGCTTGAAATCCACTAATAACAATCCAAATCTTATACTTTGCTTTCATAAAATGCAATTAAGGATTTTTGTTCATATAATCACGTATAACTTAAATTGTTTCTGCTCTTATTTATTTCCTTTTTAATCATTATTAAAATATTGACTCTTTCTTTACTGTTAGAATCCAACTTGAATCAACGAGGCCACATTACTTTGCACTTACCAAGTAATATATCTCCATCAGTAAATAAGTAATATGAGAGTACACACAAATCATGCTTCTATAGTAACCTCGTAATAAATCTGACTATACTGAATCATACAAAAATTATAACATTTTTCTAACTGCTCAACCCAGTTTTATTAAACAGCGAGAAGTATGTAACACCATTTTCATCCAATAATTATCAAAAAATTATATACAAATTATATTCAAATTACTCAATGAAGTAATTGTTGAATTAGAAAGTGAGCTGAGTAAAAATTGAATCGTGGGTAAAATAAAATTCGTTGTGTTACAACAAAGGTTTATTTATTATTATATAGTATTCTAGCAACAGTCGAGGGGGCACGTCCGAGAGGGTACGTCCCTCCTCCAAAACTGACCTAGGATTTTTGGGTTTCTTCCACAGTGAGTTCTTCGAACTACATATAAACCCTCTCAGACCAAGTCACAAATTTCTTATATCTGTTCCAACCATAATCAACCTCAACCATTGAACAGTACTACACAACATACACTCAAATCTGTCGAGTCTGGTATTTATAAAAATTTCTAAACTTTCGTCTTTAACTTCACAACTTAATCCGCTATGAGACACGTGTGTCCTCCGAGTTTGCAGTCGCAATATAAAATATAAGGTAAACCGTTATAATAAATTATAAAACAAGACATCAGACGATCGTGAGAAGTCAAAGACATAAGACGGTTTGGAGCAATTAAACAGAACTCATCAGACGACGTTAGCAAGAATTCACGCAGAAAACATCAGACGGTTTTGGAGTTCAAACAAGACACATCAGACGTGAACTAGAGCTCGAAGACGTAAGACGTTAGATGGGAGAAAACGAGAAGACAGAAGATGGAAGACAAGACGAAAAACGGCAGAGGCGGAGACGACGCAGCACACACGCCAATCACGCATAAACGAATCATAATCGTGCAATAAAGTGTAAATACAACCAGGACAAACTGTTCTTTATTACAAAACCCAAGTGCTCAGTGTCTCGTAAAGATTCGGCACACTGAGAAAAAGGGCAACACAAGTATACCATCGTTGCCCCCTCCGCGTGGAGCTCATCTACATCCACGCGGTACAACAGTCCGTTAAAGGTAGAAATATTAGAATAGAATCATGTTATAAACAACACACATATGCACGGACGCGCATAGACAAAGAGACCTGGAAAGCAGCAATATCTCGAGGCCCGTTAAACGCGATATTATATTCCCCGACGTGTCCTATTGACGGATCGAGTCGCGGAAGCGATCGAGGGTTGGCTGGAAAGCAGCCGGGATCCCGATTACGACGGTCATTTTTCACGCGGGCGTATCGCAGAGGAGCTTCGTAAACTTGGTAAACAGTATCGCGATGGGAGTTCCATATTGTGTTCCCGGCGGTAAGTTGGTAGGTGGATAGGCAGCAGTCTGTCTACGTGGCTGCTACCTCGGTATCCGTTTGCTCGGCTACGTACCTGCGCGTTATCCCCGTGCCGGTGTGCATCACACCGATGGAGACGTACGTGCAGAGACGGGGTGGTGCAGCGAGTACAGCCGGATCCAGGGCATTAAAGCTAAGCCTGTATTTTATTGGACGCGCGTATAAATCAAAAGCTTCGGCTAGTCAAATATTGGAAGCTTTGCATACGCCAATACACGCCGGTGATGTACAAAATGCGGATACCTGCCTATCCGTTCGCGTACACCTGATTGGCCGGCTCGTTCTCATAAGTACAAACATGCATCATACACGCCGGCCTACCTATCCGTGTTTATCGCGGCCGAATAAAAGCGCTGTTTGTTTTACGGATAATAATTAGTCTGGCCGCGCTTATTTGTGAGCCAAATTACCGATTTTTACCCGGCCCACGCTGCCTGATAATGTTTGCACTTGATACTAGTGCCGAGTTGCGTTTTGCCTGCTTTTTTCGAAACATCGTCAAGGTGCGATGCTGATCACTCGTTTCTTCGTCGCCATTGGTTCTTTCCTCGTTTCTGACGCGTTCGATATTTTATGATCGTCAGTCGCGATTTATGGAACAGTCGATTGGTGAGGGTAAATCGGTTTTGTGAACGGTGAATTGTTTTTTGAATTATAGTTTGGGTTTTGTAAACTGAAGTTCGGGGTATAAGAAATTATGAAGTTTTATAATTATAAATGAATATCACGCAATAATTGAATAAGTTTGGTGAGCTTTCATGTTATTGATAATTTTGGGAAATATTTATTATTCTGACTGACAATTGGAGAAACTCAAATTAATTCTTGTTACAGACACTTGGAAGATATTTTCCACGTCTATTAGTAATAACAATAATAACTAATAATTTTTGAAATTATGAAGTTGTATAATTCTAAATGTATTTCATACAATAATTGAATACGTTAGATAAGTATTTATATTACTATTAACTTTGAGAAATATTTATGATTCTAGTTGATAATTGTAGAAATTCAAATTAATCTTAGTAATAGACACTAAGAAGATATTTTCGACATCTGTTAACAATAACAATTATGGCTAATAATTACTGAAATTATCAAATTGTGTAATTATAAATATACATCATGCAATAATTGAATATATTTGATAAGCCTTTATATTATTAAATTTGGGAAATATTTATTATTCTGGTTGATAATTGTAGAAATTCAAACTATACCCTGTGGTGGACACTCAGAAAATATTCTCTACGACTATTAACAATAACAATTATGGCTAATAATTTTTGAAATTATGAAAGTGTGTAATTATAAATATATATCATACAATAATTGAATACGTTTGATAAGCCTTTATATTATTATTAACTTTGGGAAATATTTATTGTTGTGATTGATAATTGTTGAAATTCAAATTATACCCTATAACAGACATTAATTGTCAGAAGATATTTTCTACTTCTGTTAACAATAACAATTATGGCTAATAATTTTCGAAATTATGAAATTGTGTAATTATAAATATATATCACACAATAATTGAATACATTTGATAAGTATTTATATTATTGTTGACAATGAGAAATATTCATTATTCTAGTTAATTGTAGAAACTCGCATTAATCCTTGTAACATACACTCAGAAGATATTTTCTACGTCAGTTAACAATTACATTAATAAGTAATAATTTTCGAAACTCCATATTATACTAAATAATATTCCTCACTTCCAATAACAATATTAATTTCGACTTATGATTGTCGAAATTTAAACTGACCACTATACTGCTACTATATTCAAAAAATATTTTTCACTTCCAAATACCAATAATAACTATCATAAATTTTCGAAAATTAAAATAATTAATATATATTAATACCCAAATAATATACATGCTTTTCAACAACAATAGAGTATACAACAGAGTACCTCAAGATAATTACCATATTACTCCCATAAAGAGTTCGAAATTAATCGATATCACAATCAATATCCATACCAAAGACAATCAATGACAATAATCTCAAATAACACCGACAATCCTAACTAATAATTTTCAAACCTCGAATTACTCACACTTCTATACCCCACAGAATACGTTTATGGTTCAATAAAGGGGAGATAATTATCCAAAATAAAAGATTCTCTATTAACACTCAAACGATACTCTCTTACAACAATGCAAAGTTGTAAATTATTCTATATCGTAATCTCTATCTATACTAAAGGTAATCAATAATAATAATCTGAAATAACACTGACAATCCTAACTAATAATTTTCAAACCTCGAATTACTCACACTTCTATACCCCACAGAATACGCTTATGGTTCAATAAAGAGGTGATAATTATCCAAAATAAAAGATTCCGTACAAACACTCAAACGATACTCTCACTCCAATCTTCCTGTTTACTTTAACTCGTATTGTATCCTGGGAAAGCCCGGGACCCTTTAGCACGAGTCCCTATGCACGTGGTATAAACTTTTATTACGCTCAGCCGGAGGAACCGAAGCGTTCCGAGAACGCTGTTGGTACATGCTTTGCGTAAGAGTGCCGCGGGTAATTTAGGCTGCTCATATACGAGTACGCTCGGCTTAATTTCGTTATTCTCCGTATAATGCCGGAAACCACACCAGAGGCGCCAGCGGCGTCGGCAAAATGGCGCGCGGAAAAAGGACGCGGCCATTGTCCAATCGCACATAAGACACGGAACAACGAGCACAGATCGCGCTAACGATCACAAATTTCCTCCCTTCTCGATTCAAACACGATCGTCGAGGCGAGAATCCGATCCTCGTAAATATTAACGAGGATAACAAAAATCAAAGCGAAACATGGTGACGTCCTTCCTTCGAAGCGACCCTTTGACGCCATATTTCGCGGAAACAAGTTGGCGATGATAATACCACGAGACCTTTTACCGTGATTAGAACAGTTTCGAACATGGTTTCCACACGGTTTCGCATTTTCGAAGAGAAAATTGGTAAATAATAAATCAGAAACGCGCGAAGCTGCTCGGTCGTGCCGCGCGTCGCGGTAACGAGAGTTATTACACAGACTATTTAATTTTAATTTGTCCGGCATTGTAATGCGTTTGCCTCGTTATTGACGTTATACGAGACAACGGAGGACAATTCGATATATAAAATTGTAATTTAAATCCTATTATCATTAAAATACATGTTAATTAATGCGCTCGTTACCCGCTGATTATCGGAAATGTCGATTCGTTGTTGAAGTATCGCTGTTTAATTTGGCGAAAAAACCAACTGGCTCTGCGAGCCGTACAATTTACGATACTCGAACACGCGTGCGTCCGCGATGCGAGCATACTCGCGGGATTATTTGTAAATTTCCAAGGAAACGCATCATAAAATAATATTCGTCAAAAGTTAATGAACCAGTGCCTGGCTATTTGTACATAGACAAGTAGCCGAACGGAGAAATTATAATCAGCCTTGGGGTATCGTCCGTTCGCCCTAGCCCGCGTAACATCCCCAGCGAAATATTTAATTAATATGCATACGCGTTCGCTTGGAACTCTTTTGCATCGTATTAACTTGCAGTATCAACAGAGTTAACTCGGGCTCTCTTCGAATCGAATACCTTGCGTAACGATACGAGACGAAGGGGG
>NW_016907949.1:172893-188935 GCF_001483705.2 Eufriesea mexicana | reverse complement strand
TACCTCTGTTTTCAGTTATAATATATAATATTATTTAATATTTGCTTGTTATAATTTAAATATATTTTTATGTAATGTACATGCAGTTACTTGAAAAATTTATTGTTGATATTATTATGTGAAATTTCTTTTGTCAATAAGAGATTGAATTTTATCAAGAAGATTATTACATGTGTGCTTATGCGATTAGTATTATATTAATAGTGCGGTGTAGTGGTGTATTTATATTCACAGTATTTATATTAATAGTGCGGTGTATTGGTGTATTTATATTAATAGTGTGGTGTATTGGAGTAATACATATATTACCACACATATAATGACATGTCATAGTAGCATAATATGTTTCATGGATAAAATACGTAATTAAAAGAACGAAGAAATTTATTTTTTTTTAATTATTCCACCCAGATATTACGATGTAAGGATTACTTAATCATTGTATACAAGAATAATCAATATATAAGTCATGAATCCAACAGAAGCTTCCAGTTCGTATAACAAGATAACGGCGGCTAATAAATATTATAAATCCTCGATAAGCTCTATCTCCCATGTATACATAATAAATTTTTAATTCTATTCGCAACTTTATATCCATTCTCGCATCAGAATTAACTCCTTCTCTTATAAATATTACATTACCTAAGCACTATAGCTACAACTCGTACCACTTTGCAACCATGTTTGCAAATATTTCTATCACAGTAATTTTCTGCTGTGCGTGCTGTTGTAAAAATCTTGCAACATATTTTACAAACATGGTAATTATTAATTTCGCACGTCTGATTCAGCACACAGCCAGACATTTAATTTCCACCTCGCATAAACCGAAAATTTAAAAATATAAAAATTATATAATGATTTAAACACTTCCTTATCCAAACACGATTTAACTCTTTGGGGCACGGTGGGATTAAAAGTGTCCCACGTTTATGATGCACCGTAATGCATGGTGGGACATTTTTAACCATAGGTTTATATTTAGCAAACTTTAGCCAAAGGTCTTATTTATGTAAAGCAATTGGTAATACTTTCAACAAATGATATAAATTTATTCCTTTATGTTGGCAACATTCAGCATGGGGACGGTGGGACTATTTGAGTTACAAATTGAGAACAAATTCAATTAAATTATTATTATTTTTGCATGTTTTCATATTATGTGATTCCTTTGTTAGTAAAAATATACCAATTTTGTTTCATTTAAAACGCAATAAAATTTCTCTGCAACACGAGTCTATTTTCTCATCTGATATCCTGTGCCCCGAAGAGTTAACAAACAAAAATCCATATCAAAGGCAAAAGAGACACCAACTTTTAAATTTCTCAACAAACGTTGAACCCCTGAATCAAGCGGAAAATAATTTCTTCCTGTCACAACTCGACGATCTATTCGATAATCAACGAAATTCATAGTCCCGGAAGATCCAAATGATAAGTCAGAGCAACAAAGTATCACTCGTTTCCGGTCGATCGTATCGGAAACCACGTTTCCTTATTAAGAATACACACCTGCAGGTTTCGTCACGTACGCTCATGATACAACGTACACTTTGTCCGTCCCTCTCATCTGGCCACTCTTTCTCCCGCGATATTCTCGTTGCAGAAGATACGTCGGACCTCGGAGGGGCTAGATAGAAAGTCAATTTAGCGTGATTCGAAGTAAGTCACGCGCACAGCGTTCATCTGGCTGCTTCCGGTTAAAACTTCCGGTCGGCGGCCAGCCAGTTTGGGCAGTTTGTTGGTGAACAGGGATGCAATTTAACGTATAGACCCGTGTCGGTGTGCTCGTGAACGTTCGTGCTACGCGTGTGCGCCAACACAGGCCGTTTCAGAAGAAGGCGAGCGTTTTTCGCGAGAACGTTTAATTCGTTAAATTTGGCCTGAATCTCCTTCCCTCCGTTCTTCATTTTCCACGGCAACATCCTACTTGATGTTTTATTTAGCCCGGTTATTAAGCCTTAATGAATACCGTGCCACACGCGCGCATATCCGGCCGATTATTCAATTTTCACGCGGTGTCTTCACCAACTTTCTAATTTAATTACGAACTCAACTCGGTTTTGTATTCGTTGTAAATTGTCTTGAACCCGTTCTTACAAATTTTTCATTCCTATTCAGACGATATTTTGAGTTTTATACCGATATTTTTGGTGTAACGTACGAAAAATGTGGTTTCAACATGAAGGATACGATGAGAATTGCGATACAGGTAGGATATTGGATAGAAATTATTGAAATTTATTTATTGGAAATTGCTGGTGGCAATGATGATCCTTTCATCCTCAAGAGAGGAATTATTAGTTGCAGATATAGATTATCATTTAAGAATTTAAACTGGCCTTCGCGAGATTATTGCGGGGATGAATGGAACAATTTTTAATACTATTCTTGATGAGAATGTTTATAAAATTCTAGATAAACCTAATATGCTATGTATATGTAAATACTATTTGAAACTTGATGAAATAAATTTATACTAGTTTGCTATTCTATCTTCCAAGCTTAACGCGATAGGTCCACTAATGGATGACATAGACTACTTAACTCTGCGTCAGTCGACATTTGGTTTGTGCCACGAGGACCTGCTTATTGGGTCAGATAAAAATGAAGACATATGTACAAAATTAAATTAGATGAACCTAATAATGTATACAATAGTGAAAAAATTAATTCACTCAGACTATAACTACTAGGTGAGTCAAAATAATTGGCCTGAAATTTATTATCTTAATTTGTAATTGATGGAAATATGAAATTAATTTGACAAAATCTAGAAAGAGACATAATTATGCATATTTATTTATTTTAACCATGCCACTTTAATAATTATTACTATCTATGCTATATTTAAGTATACCACGCTATAATTTGCTGAAGTCAAATCAGAAAATATCTTTCACGACTTCAATGTTTCTCATTGCTAAATTTGATCAACTCTCTTGATTTCGCGAATGAAATAACAAATAATTCATTTCAAACACGAAAAGATAGATTCCGATTAAATAATATGACTAGAGTGTCCTATAAATTGTTTTGATATATTAGAAAAATTTTTAATCAACGTTACAACTTTTCATTTAACACGATACAACTTTCTTCATATACAACAACATAAAATCCCTTTTGCATACCACTCAGGTATTAATAGAATGATTGTTAATATTAACAACACTTATCCTACCCTAGATCTATTCAGCCTATCTCTTCACTATATAAAACAGCTACTGCATCGTATCTCCCTGTAAAAATATTTTTTTTTCTCTTATATTTATACACATCTCGTCTGTTTGTATATTTGTATATTTTTATTTTTATTTTTATTTATTACCATTAATTTTATGCCTCACTGTAATAATTTTCTTGCAATTTTTCTAATGGATTAATCCAATGTAAATAAATAAATAAATAAAACAAGAATTGGAAAAATTTCGAGAATGGAATAAACATTTCATCCGCCATTTATTCCTCAGATATATGAACGAGTGAAAGAGACACGAGGACATCACCTTGGAATTTGTAAAACGTCGTATCTCTACGTACAAACCGAACGTGTGTCACTTATTCAAATTCGATTTGCGATTACCATCGCCTGTTTCCACGGAGCTATTAAAAGCTAGTGAAGTCCTTGAAGGAAACTCCAGCGCCGGAAGCACCGATGGACTTCTCTTTTTGGAAGTTGCGCTGCTGGTAGCCGGCCAAGCGCAGCCTCTTAATAATACATTTCTGTTGAATTGCTGCCAAGCAGATAATTTCGAACGCGGCGATAGTTCAGGAAAGATGCTGCTGCCATGTCAGGAGGACCAGCTCGGAGGCCGCGCGAGACGCTTGCACAGAGCAACCGGGCCATTTTTCGAACTCGTTGTCCCCGAGTTTCGTGGTCGCGAAATCACAGGAACTCTGGATGTAATTTAGCCTGGGTAACCCGAAACGAGTTCGGCACGCATCGACCGTACCCTTGGCCCGTGTGTGTGTCCACGTATCCCGTGGGTTCGCCCGAAAAAGGGGAACAGACGTATCGTCGTTTATTCCGACTATGCCAGACTTATTCTGACTTATTCCACTTGTCGTATCGATGGCAGCGATCGGGATGGAAGTCACACGATAAGTAGAAGGGATCGAAGCACGGTTGGAAACGGCACGAGAGGCATGCTTTGTAATCGAACTTTCTGCCGAAGGAATTCAAATTCGAAGGGAAAACAGGACACGGTGACTCTCATTTCAGTGAACGCGGTCAGAATTCGACACAGCGGCGACTGGATCAAAAGAAACTTCGATATCTACTGCGACTAAATGTGCATCCTTCCGTACTCCTTGCGACTTTTTATTACAACTATCGGCAGTGGACATATCAACTGTTCTGCCATGTGCACAATTTTCTCAGTGATAAATTGTAACCCTTTTTACACGAATTCCTTTTCCGTATATGATATTTAATTAAAATAGATTTATATACGTGTGTGTGTAACAGCGAATGATAAATTACAATTTCCATTCACGAATGGTTTATTTCGTTTTCCTACTTTTTGTAAGCAACATTTCAATAAAATGAAGTATATTTATGTATGAATAACAGTGACTCCTGAATTGTAATTTTCTTTCGGGAGTATCATTTTTGTGAATAATATTGAAATAAAATAAAATAGATTTAGGTATGTATGACAACATTTTTCTTTTACGAATACCTTCTTGAGAGAAGCTTTATTTTTGGCCATAGATTAAGAAACTATGATAACAATTTATGACTGTGTATTATCACTTTTATTTATTTTCATAGCTCAGAATATGATTCTCGGAATATAAAAGATCCTTCAGAAAAAAAAATTAGATTTATAGTTAAAATATTCGCGAAGGTTTAAAATTTTACTAATGTATGAAATAAAAATTGAAAATTTTACAGACCATTATCTGAGAATTGAACTTGAATTGGGAGAAATATTTTGCAAATTATTCGTGGTATTTGAAGGTGGAAGCTTTTTCGAAATTGTAATGTTGCTGCAAATACCAGCCACGAGTATCGTTCCTGTAGTTGAAAACTATTTTTCATGCTTAACACATTTAACTCGACCAAAATATTCGAACGCTTAATTGAAAGAATAATACGAATGCAATTGTTTTAATACGAAACTATAACATTTTTATAAACTTTTTATAAATTTCATTATTCGGAAAGTAGCATAAATTAATTTTTAGAGTAATTACGAAAATCACGTGTTTAATATATTCTGAAAAATTGCAAAGGAGAAAATAAATTGCTACAAACTCATCAGTTGTCAAAATTACCGAAAAATTATATGAAAAGTTTCGAGAACGGATGAAAATTAAAGGCTGGGCAAAAAGTATCAGGAATTAGTAACATGGCTTGCCAGTTGTGCAATTCCTGGTGCAACGGTCCAAAAATGAAAAACTGGAACGTCATGCTATACACGCTGCATCAAACGAATTTAAATTTCATCGTCGAACAATTTCCTGATTATGGAAACAAGCGATACATTCAAAAGAATTTCGAGGTCAATGATTTCGTGTTAACTCTCCAAAAATAGGTGAATATGCTACAGAAAGGAAAAAAAAAAGAAAGAGAAAAAAATAGGAAAACCACCGCGACAAATATTTCGGAACAAAAATTCAGACGCTAAATATGACTGCTATTTCAAACCAGAGGAAGCAGTGTATTTATACAAGGTACTAACATCAGGTACCTATAATCATAAGGGTAATCGAGCTATTTTTATAATACAAGGACGAAACTTAAATCCAAGTTATTACACTTTGCTGTGAATTACAAATATTTTCAAAAAGTTTACAATTTATATATAAACAATGATAAGTGCACAATATATTCTAACATTTATGTAATATACTGTAAAATCGTATATAAATGTATTTCATGTTGAATATTATATATCGTAAAATTTAATATTTAATTACCACTTCTCTGCACTATAGTTCGTCAGCGTTTAACACTTGATACCGTATACGTGCTTGATAATTAAAAGTAATTACCCAGTGTCATAGTATAATTGAACCCATGAGACACTTAACGTCGAAGCTAAAATTAACTACAGATTTTAATACGTTTGATACTAGACGAAATAGTTAACACGTGTTGAATGAATGTCAAATAACAATTAATGTTTTTAAATAAATATTTAGTGACATTAAATATATGAATCTTTTATTGAAATTTCAAAGAATATAGTAATTTTTATGACAATTTTAAAACTATTTTTCAAGTTTCTCTTATAATGTGGAACAAGGAAGTACGTATACACATACAATGCTTCGAATAGGTCACGAATGACCCAGTCACAGACTTCAACTTCCTCATTTCAAAGTTAAATCACTATTAACTGACACTAGGTTAAATATACTATTACCTGCATGAATATAAATTAAAATATATAACATACTAATTGTACATACGTCTTTCTGAAATAATCCAATCTTTGTATAAAGGCAAGAACTCGTTTCCATTTTTTCCATAATAATTATTAACCTAAATTTTAGTTTAGGTATTAATCTACCCACAGGATATCGAAATCAGTTTTGAATCGGCTTTGATCCTTCAGAGCCGATATTGATATTGGTCCCATAACTCATTTATCGATTTTATATCGATTCTATATCGGTTCTATGACTTCTATTATTCAATTCTGCGTCAGATCAGTATCTGTTATTTTTCGCATTCATATCCGCTCTATAACTGTTATCTCTTGGTTCTGCATGGAATCCAAAACTTTTCTGAATTCGATACTCAAATCGACATCGCATAATTAAATTACCGCTGTAGATTATTCTCAATTTTATATTTCGTGATAGTTTTTAGTCCTTCAACTCTTGAACCAAATCAAATCGTCCCTCTTATCAGATATACGTGCATATACATGTATCCTTATAATAAAACATGTAGGTCAGGAAAAAAGGGTTACACGAAATACCAAGTGTGCTTCATTTATTAAATTATAAATAATTCAAGTTTACGGTGAATGAAGGAAGACAGAGAGATATATAATAGGGGTGACTTCAAACTATGTACCTCAAGAGACAAGTACATGTATATAATACTTCAAAACCTTCACCTATTTTCCCCAATTTCCCCTAAAACACATATATAGCCTTGTAATAAAATATGAAGGTCAGGAAAAGGGTGTTATACAGAATACAAACTGTACTTCATTTATTAAATTATGAATAATTTAAGCTCATTGCAAATGAAGGACATATGTAATGACGACGATTTCAAATCACGTAAATACACTCGAAAGACGAGTATATTATATTCTAACATATGTATATATAATTCTAAATATATATGTATATATATGTATATAATAATATATGTATATATAATATATAATATCATACATATATATTATAATTCTAAACCTTCTTCTATTTTCCCCAATTTCTCCCAAAACACATATACATATATTCTTCTAATAAAATATGTAGACCAGGAAAAAGTGCTATGTAAAATGCCAACTGTACTGTATTTATTAAATCATAAATAATTTCAGTTTACGGTAAATAAAGGGAGACAAACATATGTAATGGCGGCGATTTCAAATCATGTATCTCACAACACAGGTATAGATACGTAACACTTCAAAGCCTTCTCCTATTATCCTGAATTTCTCCCAAAATACATATACATATATCCTTGTAATAAAATATGTATACTAGGAAGAAAATGTTTTACGAAAAACTAACTGTGCAACATTTATTAAATTACAAATAATTTAAGTCCACATTAGATGCAGAGAGATAGTGATTCGTAATGGCGACGACTCCAAACCATGTACCTCGAAAACCAAGTATACATATATAACATTTCAAAGTCCTCTCCTATTTTCCTCAATTCTTTCTAAAAATTCGTCCCAAGAAATGAAACATAACCAAAAGTCGCGTTGCGAAATTCGTGGACGCGTGAGCCGTAAGGGCGGCGGGGCTTCGTAGATCGTAGCTGGACTTGTGGCTCGCCTGTGCACACGCGTGCTGCTATACGGGCCAGGCGCGGCGCTGTGCCGCCCACACACGTGCGGCGATTTTCATTTCGCGTGTAACACCCTGTACGTGGAAGGGCCAGAAACGCGCGGTTTCTGCGGCACCACGCGCCCCTCCTATATCATCGTTTAAAATAATATTGCGTCCAAAGGGGCATTCGCCGCTCTCATATCCGCCGCGACAAATCACCCTCGCCTGCCGCGTAGCGCCTACAGTGATATCGCTACTGGAACCGACCACGGAATCGTGGAAAACCGGCGGGCTTCGGACCCGGGAGTGGGGGTAACTCGGAAACGTGAGGCGAACCGCGGACGGACGAGTGGTGGGGGAAGCGAGATGAGGAGATCGTAAACCAACCTGGGCACGAGCCCTTGCCGCTGTGCTATCGTTATTTATACTCGCGCGCTTATTGCTTGATTTGATTAATAATTCGCGAGCCACGTCCCGGAGAAAGACTCGCGGGGAAGAAACAAATATGTGCACGGGGCGAGCGCGAGATAAATAATCGTCCGGCCGTTACGGGCACGGCCGTGGGTGCGCGAGAACGCCCGAGGAGTGGGGAGAGGACGGGTGCCGAAGGTGGCGAGATTTTCTGACGCGGATCGACTCTGATCGCCGTCACGGCGCCTTCCTTCGTCATGATCGAGGGGATTCATGGCGAAAAGCGAGCGTAGATCGCGTAGATCCGTAAGTCGAGGTATTTCTACAAATAGAAATTCTGGAGTGTCTTGCAGGGAATAAAATATCGGGGGTGCGTGGTATCGTGATGCAGAAGAGATTGTTTCTCTTGGGTCTGCGTAGTATATCTTTGTTTACTATAATGTGAAGATATTTATATAATTATATTTAATATTATTAATTATTCTTTGGTGCTGGTATTGTTTATTAGTAGTAACATAAGCATTACTAGTTTAAAGTATTATTTCCTATTAAGATATTTATTGTTAAATATTTTTTCTTGGCTATTATTAAATTTAATATTTACGTGTGATTATTATATCTAACCTTATATCTATTTTCTTGAAAAATTATGGTATACATGAAATTTTATTATGTTTGGACACGTTATATATTGTGAATTATTTATTGTAAGTTTCGTGACTTATGTTTATATAGATATATGCATAAAAGAACGATGTTAATTTAATTGCATGTAGGTTTAAGAAGCACCACTAGGTTAAAACTTTTATGGTCAATATTTTATAAATTTAATTTAATTAAAGATAATTTACACGAAGAAAGAAAAATACTCATAATACTAACTAAAATAACATAAACCATATAAACACCAGTATTTTCCTCGTAATCTCCTCAAAAACAACAATACCTATGACCTTGATCTAACTAAGGTATTTCTATCCTTAACTTATCTAATCATTTTGCTATTATATTTACTCCATATTAAATTATTTTTATATCACGTACACAACTCTGTCATATATAAATGTATTAATACATCATTCTCCAAATGAAAGATGTACTACATTGATAATTCTCGTTACGTGATCACAAAGCTGGAATTTCATTCTAACGCTTTTAAAAAGAGGAATTTATACAGGTGATAATAGAACGGTTAATGCTAACAATTTTTAAATCCTTCCACTGTGTATTTAACACGAGATATGACCAGAAATTCGCTGTTTGCCATGCAAGGAGCGTAACGATATATAACGCACCAAAATTAAATACAATTACGCAAAAGGAACAGGAATTCGTGTACACTTGGTGATGTCTGAATAGAGCTTAAAGCGGAAAACAAAAATGTGTATCGTCACTAACAGTAACACGTGAATATTATTAAAATAGCTTTAAGCCTCGGGGGCCTGTATTTTCATTATGGCGGCAACTTCTTTAACATTGGACGTGATGTTAGATACATTTTAATTACGAAGGGTAATTAATTAAATTTGTTTATCGCGTAATTATGATTAAAGGTTTCGCTGTGAACAAACATTCCGCGAAATGAAACGCGTATATCAGATGGCAGATAGGATGCTAATTAGACTAACATTGTGCTAAAATACGTGTAAATTCATATTTATACTGTAATACATTTTATGGAGAGGGATCTGTTCTATGGTCCGCCATATTAACATGCTCTAGCGTCGTGCTACCCAGCTAAAATTCGTCGTTCCTCGAATCGAGTAAAATAATTATCTCACACCCAATTATTTTTATCATTGCCACACCAAACATCGAGAGTACATGCTCGTCTTCGAAGATTAGCTAGACAAGAAGAAGCAGGTCATCGTCAGTTGCATCGATATCACTCAAATTGACGCTTACAAGCCTTCGTGTGATGAATATCTCGATATGAAACTAAATGAGAAGTAAAATACGCCAGATTCAAAATTTCTATATATGACAAGCACTGTTTCAATAATCCCAATGATACCTCGATATTGGAAAGAATATCGTAACCATAAGACAGTGTAAAATCTCTATAATCTGTCAAACATAGTGAAACAAAGAATTTTTAAAGCCAGAAATAAACAAGATAAAAGAGTAATCTGAAATATTAGAATGTTTATTGTGTGAGGCGTGAAAATGATTGTCAGCAGACTCATTGTGTCCCTGTATTAGTTGCAAATATGATATATTGTGAGATATATCCTAGATTTAACTATAATAGCCAAGTTTAAGTTCATATAATCTGTCGTAATTCTCCATTTTTCGAATAAGATAAAATAATCTACACTAAATTCTCTGTACTGAATTCTCTATACTGAATTACTTTATACCGAATTGTTTTCATCATTCATCAAATAAATCAACGGCAAATGAGTCGAAGCCGATGCAACTGACACCAATTAGGCTAACAATAACTCAAAAATACAGTTTCATACAGGATCACCACTGCTGTACAAAGTTTAAAAAAAGCACTATACTCTGATACTGGAAACTTACTGGATTAAGTAATATTAGCAATTACAGGATAGTTGTAATGAGTACCCAAATATGATATATGTTATCGATCACAATCAAAACAGTAAAATAAAAATAAAAGAACACAGACAATTATGATTATATTTGAATAAAAATCAATATTAATTTTGTCAAAAGCAACTGCAAAGACTTAGCAATTAGCAATTACAGCAATTACAGTTACTGCAACTTAGCAATTACAAAGATGAAAAGTCTAAAACAAGTCATTTCGATACCTAATGTAGTTCCAGTATTAAAACCAGTAAAATATCGCGAAACGAAGAATTCAACAAAGTTAAGAGAATTTCCGTTAACAGAAACGTCGTTCACGTCACGAGCATCACTAACGTCACCACCATTTGAATTATGAAAATTATTCCCTTTAGAATCGTTAACAGAGACATTTGATTCCTCCAATGTACTCTATTTCCAATACTCGCATTATCGGAAATCACACTGTCAGACCTGTTCTACGTTTGGCCAAATCAGCTGCAGCTTTCTCACCTAACAAAATTCTTCATTCCCCGAATCGAATGAAACCGTCACACTCCGCTGAATATTTTCATCAACGCCAGAATTATCATCGCGATGAACTGATGATTTTCAGTGAAACAGGTCAACGGCAGCTGCGCCGAAGTCGACCCAACTGACAGGTATTAAGCGTAAGTCGATCGTTAAAACAGCCATAACCACCACGCAACGACATAACGTTAACGTAGCAATTTCGCTATCAACACGTTCGCCTATAATGATTCTGTCGGACCAAAATACTCGTTGCGGATAGAACATAAGTAGAAACAAATGACCCAGAAGCGTGTAACCTAATCGCGAAACTTTTGTCTCTTGGCCAAAAACTGGTCTGACCACCCTTGCCATTTATTCCGTCCCAGAATATGTTTATGGCATAAAATCTTCTTTCAATTTTAGATAATTATAATTAAATAATTCTAAATAATTGTAATCTACATCTTTGACGCGTCACTGACGAAATCGTCTGAGCTCGACCAGTTAGACTCGAGTTTCCTTCGAGTTTCGTTTTCTCAGATTAACTCGAATTCCTGGTTAAACGACGAGGATTTATCAGATGGACTCGCAGGGTCTAGACGTCTGCTGATTTCTAAGGTAGACTTTGTAACGTCGAGGGGAAGCAACGGTTTTGGGCGAAATTGATACAACACCGTGATAAGTTGCGAGGAATAATTATTCTGCATTGCTTCAGGAATATTGCGGCTTTGGAAAATAAATCACGAGATTTGACGGGCCCGGGTATTACAGATATACGTTTTTCATGAAAGTCTTGTGTGGCATGCGAACACGCTTTATGTGGAAATTATGTGATACTTGGGGAGAAAAGAATTTCTTTCTTAATTCGGGAATGTTAGAATGTTATGCGGCAGAGTTAGAAAGCGATTAGAAGGAATTATTATACGTTTTAATTTCATGGATGAAGTTTGTAAAATATTAAAAATTTTTTATTATTTTTAAACGTATATCTCAGTAGCTGCTCTTTCATGTCCATATATGTCACATTACAACCTGTGACTATAGATTAATATAATACTAGCTGTATTATAGGAGATTTTGACGAGGAATACCTTAAGTAAAGATATATTTTATCGAATCCGAAGTTTTCAAGTCATTTTATATTCAATTTCTTTCCTAAATTAATTTCCAATTACTCGGTTCCTGAGACGTTTTATCTGTATATATTATTATAGACAAATTCAACGAAAACGATTTTTCTATGTTGATAGAGAAGAAAGACAGGGTAAGAAAGGGTAGTTACCCCATTACATTTAGCATTAAATTATATATTCGATGAATTTAAAATGACAAATGTAGAAATAATTTCATTTTACTTCCTACCTAGGCAATGAATAAATAAAGAAAATATATTTCTATTTGTTTATATAAATAATAAAATGAACCAAGGTAAGAAAGAAATAACAATTTTTTAATAATATACAAACTGTTAACAATTATTTCTTAAATTTGGCATTCTTGCTTAAGAGATGAATGCTCGAACAGAGAATAGACAGAAATTTATATAACACAAAAATTGGAGTCAAGAAACTCTGAAATTCGTAATAGAAATCCCTACAAATTTTTGTTTAAAAATTGTATAAATGTACGAGTTGCAAATTAAGTATCGTCCTTCCCAAAAATCTTTAAAGTCAAGATCGCAACGCAGTCGTTGCATCATTTAAGTAATGAATTTATTGACAATTGATATTAGCTTGCGATCGCGGCGCTGTAAATAACGAAATTCCATAGATACGATCGTGATTCGTGTTCCTTGAAGGGAAAAGGATTTCGAACACAACTTCGTTAATCGCTGTCAGCGAGAGAATTATCGGGCAGAAACCCTTTCGAACAGGAGACAGAGTATAGAGCGGAGGAGGATGGAATGCGACTGTGATGTATGAGCTTACGATTTAACTCTGAAATCAGAAGGTCGTAGTTATATCCCATCTGACAACTACGCTGCTTGCTGAAGCTAAAATTTATAGATACAGCAGCCTCCTTATTTGCGTTGTATAATTTAACTTGAACATATACAATTCCTGTATCTTCGAATGAAATTGCTCTCAAAGATTCTAAATACAGCTACTTTCCAAAGTTTAGGCACATTATAAGCCGTAAAGATTTACAAAGCGTGTGATAATTAATATTTTTATTAACATATTTTCTATTGTGATATATATACTTTTCAGTTGTGAGTGATTTGTAAATGATATCGATGTTGCGAGAGCCAACAATGATAATGTATTTTATTTTTGTATTATTATACGTGTATCGAAATTTAAATCAGTTGACACAATAGTTGCGAGGAAATTGCAGCCCAACGAAAACAAATTTGGTAAAAAGAATTTGAGACTTTTAGTTGATTTGAAAGATGAATAATGTTATGTTTCCTAAATTTTCACTACCATCTTAATAATTGGACGAATTGCACTTCAATATGAAATCGTAAATATATTTTTATAAAACCAATTATAAGAAAATGAAAATATTCAATATTGCTGAATTAATTATTAAGACAAGAATTTTAGTGTAAAAATAATATTAAGGATTAATATGAAACGAAGTTTCGTCCTGTATCAGAAATAAAGATCTTAAAAATATATTTTTCAAACTGAGTAATCAATAACAAAAAAAACCTGAAGGGAATAAAAATATGTTTAAATTTACAATTTTTTAAAACGATGAATTAAGAGAAACAAGGTAAAAATTTATGTTCATTTCAGTGATCAAGAAATTAATATTTTCTTTAGATCTTTACTTCGTATAATTGTGTTAAAGTCAGATTCTTTTCATCGAAACTTTCATGTAATTTTAAAAAAATTCGTTTGTAAAAACTATGTGATTTAAAATTCCAAATTCACACAACGTACTTCTCCACCCTTTAAATGCAATATAATATAATTTAATGTTAAAAACAGCTGTTAATACAGCGAAAAAGATAGCAAAATAACATTATTTTTCAGACTTGGATGAAAAGCTCAAAGAAAAAGGTTTTTCCCAGTCATTTAATCTGAAAGTCCAAACTGACTAATCACTCTCAACAATGCATTAAAAGAAAATAAATTATCTAAAATTTTATAATTTCCTTCGACGCCTATTATTGAATCATTATCAATTAAATTTGTACATTCCAAAATAACTCAGAAGCTTCACCTCGGTTATACAAAACTTACGATATTAAATATCCATTCACGAGTTCGTTAACAGCCATCGCAATTCCACTTTGAAGTACACGATATTTCAATTTCGTTGAAGTCTCGAACCCAAATTCCCATTGAAACCCATGCAAAAACCATCAATGGACACTGCAATTTCGAAGAGAAGACGAATTATTCGTCGAGTCGTTTGGAATTCGCCTGAACAGCGATAAAGAAAGTGACAATGAGCAACACTGGCGTAGGACGTCGTAATGAATGAACCGCGTGGTAGTGATCCGAAGTGGTAAATGTCAAAACTAGTCAGACCGACGCGCGAGACCGCGCGACGTTGACAAAGAACTGTCTTTGACGGACGTCGATTGCATGGAACGTCGACGGGAAGAGGTCGTGAAAAGTCGATCGATCCCAACGCTACGGCAACACTCGAACTAATTATTCGAACAAATTATCGACAGGATTAAAGCAATTGCTCGTCGTGTCTGATTAGTGCGTGAAATTGGAATTACATCGGGCTTCCGTGCGATTGTCCCGTCGCTCCCTCAAACCACGTCCATCTTTCTCCCCTTTTTCCTTCCATATTTCATACTTCTCTATTCCTTCCTCGTATTTCTATTTTAGCTCCAGTATTACACTATGCATGCACTTACTGTTCCATGTGTATACGTACGTACAGTATTTCCAAAAAATAAAAGTATCTGTATGCAAATGACAAGGAGTATCAATTTTAATTCTTCGGAAACGATGACCAATCTCTGAATAAATTAATATTCGAAGGAGAGAGTGATGTGGTAGAATAATATGTGAATGTTTCTTTGTTTAACGTTAAAGTAACCATAGTTTAAATGACAGTTTCTTAAACTGTGATTAGAAATTCTGTACTCGACGTTGTCGTTATAGTCATTGGTTTTCGCGAACTTTTTGGAATGCTGCGACAAGAAATAAATTAAAAGAGATATGAGACAAAATAATGTAAGAAATAAATTAAAAATTCTCCATGATACAAAGTAAACTTTACACTTACGTTCTTCATAGATTAATGTACCATGCTCAATGCCTGAATACCAATAGGACCTCGATCATCAGTTTCGAATAAGATCAACAATGACAAATGAAACCAGCGATTCTCGCAATTTTTTAGACTATTTATACGTAATTAAGAACACGTACTTTTAATTCATTATTCTATTAACTCAATTTCAACAGGACTATTTATGATAGGGCTATTATTTATGATTCATTAACAAACCAGATAGGAAAATCTTGAAAGTGATTCAAAACCTGTCGCAAGAAATAAATGAAAGGATGCATAAGACAAAACGATACAACAAATAAATTAAAAATATTATAGGATAGAAAGCAGATATCGCTGAAATAATTTAATTTCAAAAAAATTACGCATTTACATTCTCCATAAATTAATCTACCAC